>NW_023462789.1:0-17091 GCF_013731165.1 Rhagoletis pomonella | reverse complement strand
ATTATTATTATTATTATTATTATTATTATTATTATTATTATTATTATATTAAACTAAATTATGGCAATATGGATATTTCCCTCCACAGGGGATGCTCAAACCCCCAAAAATATTATACCCGATTCTTTTAGAATTTTTCCCGTAGAATCCGAATCTGGCCCTAAAGATATTAGATTGGCTCTAGTTTTCGAGCAGCATAGGTTTAAAGGTAACGAAACGCGTTTTTGGACATTTTTGAGCTTCTGTAAAAAAAAAAAATTAATGCAATACATCCCCTCCAGTACTTCTGGAGTCATTCGCTACTTTTGAACCGCTACTTCACCGACTCCTAGGTAAGTAGCTACTCTATTAACCCGTGGTAGTGCACATGGTAGTGCAGATTCGAACCAGTCGGAAGCAGAATAACGAAAAACTACGACAGAGGGCGCCCATAAACCACACAAGTGACTACTTTAGTAACTCCCGGTAGTGCAGAAGGAGCCGATGGTGACTACCGCCTAGGACATTGCCTTGTAAAAGTAATCGATGAAATACACTGCAAGTAGTCGTTCGGTAATTGACGGAGTTTATCAGGAAGCCACCGATTCATCAGTCCCGTAGTCGCTCCCCCGTACTGTAGGGTCTGGGAGGAGGATATGAAAGCCTAAACAGTGCCCATTAATACTTAAAAACAAAAAAATATGGTTAAAGGGTTAACGGCCTTTATCGATATGCTGCAGAAATTCCTGTACCAATATTTGAAGTACAACACAAGGTTTCATGGATTAATCACAAATACCGATGGACGGTGACTCTAGTAGTGGAAATGAAGATGAGGAAGACACCTTTAAACCCAAGTTGCTTGAAAACTAGAGCCAAATTTTTAACATCAGATTCGGGCTATACGGGACAAATCCTATAAGGATCGTAATATTTTAGTCAACATAAATTTTGCTGGCCTGTGCCCTGTTCTCTTAGATGAAGGTTTAGCTTCAATTTCAGCCTGTTTAGAAATTTCCAGCGCCTCAGATTCATTTAACACAAGTGATTAGAAACAGACAAAACAAGAGTTAAAAAATCGTGGGTACTCGTATAAAAAAACTGTTTCCAATTGCTTTCAGTGTTCGGACCATAATTTTTTGATTTTGAGTATGAAAGGGCAGTGTTTAGGCTTTCATATCCTCCCACACATACAGATATATGGCATCAATTTATTGTTTTAAAGAGGCTCGAAAACGTCCAAAAACGCTTTTTTCGGCACCTTTAAACCAAAGTTTATTCGGATTTTACGGGAAAAATCCTATAAGAATCGGCTACAATAGTTTACGCAACAGAACTTTGTTGGGCAGTGTAAGTGGCCCCGAAGTGCAACTAATTTTTTTCTTTTTCTTATTTAGAAAATTATTAGTTTTTTTTTACTTCCTGAAAAGTCTTAATACTCAGTCATGTGCCCTTTTCGAAATTGGATATTCAATTTAAAGCAACCGAAGAACGTGGGCAGTAAAAACGCTGTCGTCGCAATTATGAGCCATTCCATATGCCTTTGTGAGTTTTAATTTTGACAGCGGTTAACGATCGACCGCTTTATCGTCGTCCGCTGCAATTCTGGGTAGAGCTTTACAGGAGTAAAAAATATTCCCACCTGCGACATTTTTATATGAATTTGTAATGGACAATTTTTCGTTGAAAATACGAAATCAGAATATGAAAACGTTGAAGAGTTTTTGAGATTTAGCCATATTTCGGGTTTTGAGATCTGAACAAAGTGCACCCACTTAATTGCAATTTTCTTCGGACATAGTCGGCCAATCCTAAATTCTTTTTAAATTCCATTTCTTGTCCACAGCTGTTATTAGCTCATGACTGATTCTAATGTTTTTGTTGTCGCAACTCACGAATTTAGAATTAACATTTTGATAGTCTAAATGGCAAATACAATGTGGTGGACGATATTTTGAAAAACGAAGGTAAAATAAAAAAGTTAAAATAAAGTGGACTATTAATTTTAAACTGATACACTATGCGACAAAATCAAACTTATTGGGTCGGTGTTATGCCTCTTATTTTCCCCCATACAAACTTGACCCAGCCTAATATACATACATGCACTACTTTAATAAACACAATGTACAATTTTGTGTCTTGTAGCTTGAACTTTGAGCGTTCACTCATCGATGAATTTAACCTTATTTGGCAAGTTGATTTGGCGCCCCTCCCCAACCAAAATTCTGTATCCACCAATAAAGTGAACGAAGTGGAATATAGGCTGAAATCAGTACACCTTTCGAAAAGATAAGGACATTTGCGTACCGAATTGGGAATTGAAAATTTTCAGTACAGCGAGTGAAAATTCAGTACTGTCCTTTCCAAATCACTACGTCTGGCAACTAGCATGGCCTAATGTCCCGTATTTGCCGGGACATCCCGTATTTTGCATTAAATTTGAAATGTTCCGCCGGGTCAAGATTTTTCCCGAATTTTCGACAATTTCATTATTCACTTAAATCTGTAAACTTCTACTCAACATGGTCATGCTTTAGCGCGGCTATTGTGAGTAGGTCATTAGCAAGCATTATTGCATGCAACTCTGTAAGAGAAATATAGCTAAAAATTACCGGTGATTTTTTAGAATTTTTTTTTGTGGAGGGTGTTGCGAATTTTCTTCCATATAACGCATGAACTAAACTGACTTTAATATTGTTAGAAAAAAATGCACACAAAAAAATATAAAAATATCAGTGGTCATTTTTACCGCCTTGAAACTTGCAGCTTTTAAAATCACATACTCGAAATGTATCTAGAAAATCTAATAAAAAAAACAAAATTTGATGAAAATTTGCTTAAGTTTAATTAGTTTTTGTGAAATTTGTGGAAGCTTTGAAACTTTTATTTATGTGGTATCTGATATAGATCGACCCATATTTTAAATGAAATTATTAACAATAAATAAATAAAGATAAGTTGCCAACAGCATCATTTTGAATTTTGCTGCTACTATTTTGACCACAACTGTAGCTTTTACTATGTTTTTATCGTTTTGTCAATTATATGTCTGCGTACAGAAAAGTGTTGTCATGAAATAAACGAAATTTATCATAAGCTTAAAAGCAAATCCTTTATTTCGCGTTTTTCCCGTTAAATTTTTGTAAATCCCGTATTTTTGGGACAAATTATGCGTTTGCCCCGTATGGCTGGAAAAAAAATCTGGTAACACTACTGGCAACCGTATCTGCATCAGAGCAACGTCAAAAATTTCCAGCAGTAAAAAGTTATGCCTTATAATCAGGGAACGGACTTTTAAGACCTAAAAACCTATAAAAAGGCAAAATAAGAGATAATATAAAGAAATAAAAAGACAAAAACCGAAAAATAAAAAAAAAATACATTTATTTTAGAAATGTTTATTTTACAATCAAAAAGAGAAAAACTATGAACTAGTTTCATTATATGGACAATTTGTACTTTGAATTTTTTACAACTTTCGAGTTTTTAACTCACAAAACTTCTTACTCTATAGTGGTAGTCATGATTCAATAATAAAAGGTTTGCTCAGAAAACAGTTTTCTCGTTCCTCTTGACAAAATCGGCTCCCTTAGCAAGGCACTTTGTGTGGGTTCGTGTATGTGTGTATGTGTGCAAAGATTTTGTAAGGGAGTTAAGGGAGTGTCTAAACTCTAACTAATGAGCAAACCTTTAATTATTGAATCATGAGTTGTAGTAACATTGAACCAAGGTACACTAAAAACAGGTAGAAGCCAATTTGACGTCAAATTTACAAACGTTAAAGTTTTCGGGAGAGTAAGAATGAGAATGAGTATGTGAAATGAAAAATAAAAAAATACATTTCACTGGCTGATGTTTTTAAGTAAATTTCAAGTTTATTTTTATTTATTTACTTGTTTAATGTAAATTGGTTTATTATTACATTAAACGAGCAATTCTTGTATATATATATATATATCCATAGGGTTCTCGGAAACGGATCTAACGATTTTGATGAAATTTTGTACACAGATAATGTTTTGGATTTTAAGGCTACATATCTGAATAGGCATTGTCTCCGAGAAGACTGGTTGCCACCTATTCGAAATTAGTTACAAATTAATTAAAACATCATAATACGGGTATCAAATAAAAGGTATTTTAAAGATCCCTAATTCAAAAATATTTTTAATAGGGTTGCCACCTATTTCGGGATACTTTTTAGGTAATCCCGGGATCACGGGATTTATCCCGGGATTCAAATTGAGTCATAAATTTTATGAATATGAGTAAAAATTCAATATCCGAAAGCATTTAAACATACCATTAAATAAAACTATTTACAATTTACGATAAACTGATTGTAAAACTCATACATATATCGCTAGCTTAGAGTGAAAAGTTGCTAACTTCACTTTTAATGAAAAATCATATTTTGATATAGGAGGCTAGATAAATTAAATTTGCATCGTTTCGAAAAGGGTAAGGGTCCTTGTTTTATGTTTTCTCGTTTATATATTCAATGAAAGGAAAATTTGCTAAGGCCAAAAAAAGCTCCGAAAAATCGATAAGGCCAAAAAAGTTCGAAATCTTTTAATAAATATCGAATCCCTCCGATTCGTATGGAGTTTTTCTTTGCTTTAAACAGGCGAAATGTTGTATTCAAAGTTTTGCGAAATATTTGAAGAAAATGGCTATACAAAGTTGTTTCCTCTCCTGTACAGTTTTTAAATTGGGACTTAGCAACTTTGCACTCTACGCTAGCGATATTTATTGAATCAGACAAATTTTAAAGTAAAACATTTTTTTAATTGTATTTAAAAAACCATGTGATTGAGGAACGTATACATCACAAATAATAATGTAAATACCAGGTACTTTTGAAAGTGACGATTAATAAGAAAAAACTTAAAACAAAAATATACAAAAACAATTTCTCTAAACATGTTTAGTCTACTCTATAAAGAAATGGCGAATGGAGAATTTATTGCCATTTTTTTTCGCAGTTTACTAGAAATTTTGAGAGTGTACGAGTCAAACGGATCTCAGAGTCGGATTCAGCGGGTCGAAATACATGTTGGTAGTTGGGTCTGGTTAAAAACACACACCCCTTTTTTTGCCGGTGTTGTTATTATTGCACTTAAAATGTTTTCGTAAGAGCAGAAAAGCATTCAAAGCGGAGTCTTCTAGGCTTGACCTGCAGTTTTTACATACAAAACCTACTGATGAAAAACATATTTCGGCATCAACACTTTCAGGCTGAACTGTCAAAAGGTAGACATAATCCATTTGAAGATAATGACCCCTATCTCCTCCATTACAAAATATTTGAACTTCTTTTACCAGCACGTCGGTCAAATTATAAGTTTTTCGATTTGAGGATTGGCATCCCTAGTACCAAGAGAAGGTTCTTAAACAATGCTTTCCCTATATACAAAATGTTATCTCTTAGGATAATAGTGAAAGGTTGCCACTTATTTTCGATTCTACACAATTTATCTAAAACATCGCAATATGGATATCAAATGAAAGGTCTTGTTGTGAACTTTGATCAGCAAATATTTTTGATCAGGGTTGCCACGCTTCTATGTAATACAAATTTTTATTTTGTTAATTTCAATCAAAATTTTTTTTAACACGGTACATATACGCTCAAGATATGTACCATTCATTCCAGCGTATTTCTGAATAGGGTTGCGACCTAAATTGTAGAGCGAGGAATTTACTTAATACTTTTTTTATTTCCAAAATATTTTTTTAAGGCTATCCAAATCTTGAAATCTTTAAAGAATATTTGCACTCCCGGCAAATCTCGGGCATCCTGGTACTCGTTTATTAAGCAATCAAAACTTGATTTATGAGTTTTGCAGTTGTGGGAGGGTATTTCCGGTAGCTCTACGTCGCAGCTGCTTTCCCAACGTCCCTGCCATGAAAGGCATTGAGGAATGTGTAAAAAAATTGATGGTATGTGCATTATATTTGACACCTCATAAAAACTGCGCTTCAGGTGTTAAATTTTTAACGTATGTACATATGTTCGCGATAATATTAATTACTACATATTATTATAAACCGCACAATTAAATGCACATAAAAGTAAACTGCGCAGCACTGCAAAAACTCAAATTTTAATTCAAATTTGCTATTAACTAACATTCAAAACAAAACGACATGACATTCTAAGAGTATCGCAATATAGGAAATAACAACAAAACAAGTTGAAGTTTGCAGGTTTGATTCTCGTGAGCGTAATGTCAAAATAGCTTCTACCTGTATTTATGTCCCTTGACATCATGGTACAATAATTATAGGTATTGTCTTCCCAGAGAGCGCATATTCCGATCTGCTATATTTGATAAACATCATTGTTGCCCACGCTAGAAGGTTACTGCTAGGGAAAAGGGATATTTCCATACCCCATATACCAGATATGTACACGTATTTTTTTAAACAAACCTTCTTGCCTATTTAATTTGCAAAAGCCGAAAAAAACATTTGCTTAGTAAATATATTAAACACTAGCAGAGCACCCGACGTCGTTCGGGGTAAACAAAGGAAAATAAAAAACAGTAGTACAAATATTCAGTTCAGCATAAATTAAAGGAGACAAACTATTTTCTTTCTGTTTAAATTAAGGCATCATTATGAACCATACTTTTAGCTTTATCGTGCTTCAACTATCTACTATATATTTGTCATAATTTTCTGTACAACAAATCTTGTTTGATTATTAGTATTAGGTGGATTAAGGCAACGATAGAATTTTTAAATTAAAATTAGTCTACTACGGTACATTCCAAGGCGAATTAATATAAGGTGATAGCAGGAGTACAAAAACAAAAATTTACATATATTTTGTTTTTGCTTTGGCGGCATAAACTGTCAAAATCTGTAAGAGTGTGTGTAAAAATTCAAACAAAATTTTTCAACTTGATATCAGAAGCCGTGCGGCGAAACACATACACAAAATCAGCTGAGCTAGTAACACAACCTTATATAAATTCGCCTTGGTACATTCCGATTAGCTGCTTATTCGCTTAGCTGTTTTAGTATAGCTGCACTTTTCCGGTAGAATGTTTATTTCGGAGGGAGTTTTACTCATTTTGAATGAACATTTTTCGTGTAACCGCATCACGGGATCCAAAAAACGGCTTAATCTTTCCATTTCGAAATGGTCCAAAGACTGTAAGGTTAAAAAAACGCAGTTTTAAATATCCAAGTGATATAACAGATGAATACATATCTATCCCCCTTTTACGAACTCATTTATATATACTTTACTCTAAACACCTCCTATATATACATATGTCTGCATACCAAATTGCAAGTTCATGTAACTATGGTTCCCAATTTATGGCTGATTCCACGCCTATGCTCCACGTTCCCTTATACAAACTCATGTATACAAACCTTACTATAAGCACCTACCATAGATATGTATTCATACCAAAGTTCATATTCTTGTGAATTATAGTTCCGTAGTTGTAGCTGATACAAAATTTCACGCCTGTGGGATGTGCCTCTTTCAAAAAAAACTCATTTATATATACCTCACTATAAGCATTTATCATAGATCTTCACACCAAAATTCAAGTTCTTGTGACCCGTGGATCCGAAGTTATATCTGTTAAAAATTTCACGCCCATGGGATGTGCCACGCCCCCTTTTACAAACCCATCTATATATACCTTACTATAAGCGCCTACCGTCTGCATACCAAATTTCAAATTAATGTAACATATGGTCCTAAGTTATATTTAGCTGATAAAAATTTCCACGAATATGGGATGCGCAACGCCCCCTTTTAAAAAATCATGTATATATACCCTACTATAATCACATACCACAGATACGCCTGCATACGAAATTTCAAGTTCATGTGACTTATGGTTCCGAAGTTATAGCTGATAAAAATTTCCACGCCTATTGGATGTGCCACGCCCTCTTTTTCAAACATATATCGATGGCTGAGTGGAAGATCGACCTACCTCGGCAGCCAGTTCGAAAACCCCCTATCTCAGAAAACTTTTCAAGAACGCCCTACTTCAGAATTTGATTGAAAAACGCCCTATTTCAGAATTTTATTGAAGAACGCCCTATCTCAAAGTTTGGCTGAATAACGCCCAATCTCAGAATTCGGTTCAAGAACGCCCTATCTCAAACGAAAATACATTGAAAATAAGCCGGGATAGGGTGTTTTTGAATCGGCAGCTGAGATATGGCGTTCTTAAACTAAATTTCGAGATAGCGCGTTTTTCAATCAAATTCTGAAGTAGGGCGTTCTTAAAAAGTTTTCTGAGATAGAGCGTTGTTTAAAAATTTTCTGAGATAAGGCGTTTTCGAACTGGCTGCCGAGATAGGTCGATCTGCCACTCAGCCATCGATATATGACTGCATACCAAACTTCAAGTTCATGTGCCTTATAGTTCCGGAGTTATAGCTGATAAAATATTCCACGCCTATGGGATGTGCCACTCCCACTTTTACAAACTCATTTATATATACCTTACTCTAAGCACCTACTATATATACGTCTGCGCACCAAATTTCAAGTTCATATGACCTATGTTTCCGAAGTTATAGCTGATAGAAGTGTTCACGCCTATGGGATGTGCCACGCCCCTTTTTGCAAACGCATGTATATATAGCCTACTATAAGCACCTACCATAGATATGTTTGCATACCAAATTTCAAGTTCATGTGACTTATGGTTCCGAAGTTACAGCTGATAAAAAATTTCACGCCTATGGGAGGTGGCACGCCCCCTTGTCGAATCCCAATTTTTTCCTATTATAAGCCCAGCTGTGATGGCAATACTATGCCAAAATTTCATTCGATTCTGTCCATCCGTTTAGGCTGCAACCTGACACATACATACATACATACTTCTACAAATATATAGTAGATTTGTATGGCTCACTTCATTTCGAACGTTTTTTCTTTTGTTTTGAAAAATTATAAAAATAAAATTGAGCGAAAATAAAAGGCAAAGCCAAACAAAAGTAAATGAATCAACATTGAACTGCGTCAAAATGAAAATAAGAGAGCACGAATTTCGATGTGAAGCAAAACTCTCTGGGAAGACAATACCTGTAATTATTGTACCATGCCTTGACATTAAACGACAAGATGCATTTCGAAGTTTTCTGGCAGCATTCTGAAAAAGAGAAAAGCCTTGAATGTACTAAACATGCGCTCGACGTGAGTTAATATAAGTGGCGCCCAATTTAAATATGGAGCGTTTAAAACTTTCATATTGTCAGGAATAAGTGCTTTTTCCTTGCCCTTTACAATTAAAGGTGGAAAAGGCAAAATAGGCAAATATTAAAAAAAAAAAAACAAATGCAACACCAAATGTGTATATTTGGAATCAGGGAAAGCTAAGTCGTGGACATTCTTAATCGAGTATACTCAATCCCTTTAGCAGAAAATAAGGCAATTTCCACAAAATCCGTTCCCTGGTTATAATACACCGTGTGAATCGCAACAAATGGCGGCGAACTCGTAAGGATCTATTGATTTTAGATTATTCCGTTTTACGTTACGTTTACGTGCATTATAACCATTTACATTCATTTCACATACAATAGATGATGAGATGGGCACTTTTTTGGCCCGCGAATAGATAATTAAGTGATAGTTTACTCCGTCCCGTTACTTCCGTTATAACACAGGCTTTACGGATTGGCACAAAAGAAATGTAAAATTGTCTCGCCATAGTAAAAGATTTTTCACCATAGAACTCTTCTACTGATTAGCACAGGCCCAAAGAACAACAAATATTTTGTTATTATGTATCGCTTATTGATGCGATTACATACATATGCGTTTCAGTAAAATAAAGCGCTAGTTATTAATATTGTGGAATTTTTTGGTTATAAACATGTGTTTTGACTCTGAGGGCAGGGCAGTTGACAGCTGTGAACGTATGTTATTAGCAGGGAACGGATTTTATGGAAATTGCCTTTTTTTTCTACTGAAGAGATAGAGTATATTCGATTAAGAATGTCCACGATTTAGCTTTCCCTGATTCCATATATACACATTTGATGTTGCCTTTTTTTGCCTTTTTTAAGATATTTGCCTTTTTTTGCCTTTTCTACCTTTAAAAAAATGATAATGGCATTTACATTTTTTTTTTAAGATTAAAAAATATACACATGCCCATGCGGCTTATAGAAGCGCAGGGACCGCTTGCCAAATTGGTGTTGGAAAAATTCAAAGCTGTTTTCTCAGCTAACGTAGGCTTGGAGACAATAAGGGGTGTGGATAAAATTGTAAAGGGCGAGGAAAGCGGCCTTATTTGTGATAATATGAACGTTTCAAACGTTCCATATTTAAATTGGGCACCACTTGTATCAACTTACGTCGAGCGCACATTTAGTACATTCAAGGGTTTTCTTCGCGAAAATCGAATGAAAATGCTGCCAGAAAACTTCAAAATGCATCTTGTGGTTCAATGTTACTACAACTATTCAGATTAAAGTTTTATGACTTAGAAACTCGAAAGGATAAAATAGTCAAAGATTCAAAGTACAAATTTTTCATATAATGAAACTAGTTCATAGTTTTTCTCTTTTTACTTGTAATATAAACATTTCTAAAATAAATGTATTTTTTGATTTCTTCGTATTTTCTTTCTTATTTTAGTGCCTATATTTGCCTTTTTCGCTATTTTGTTTTGCCTTTTTTTGCCTTTTTTGCAATACCTAGTGCCTTTTCCTGCCTTTTTCGCTATTTTATTTTGCCTTTTCCAGCCTATTTGGTTATTTTATTTTGCCTTTTTTATAGGTTTTTAGGTCCTAAAAATCCGTTCCCTGGTTATTAGACTAATATATGTACATATATATCCGTATTATATTAGATAATAGTTTATCTGATAAAAGCATACAAATCGACAGTACCAAAATCAGTATATTAATCAGCACTCTACAAGCGAAATTATAAATAACCTGTTAGTAATTAACTGAAAACAAACTGACTTTTTTCGAGGCATCACCATGTAAAAGTAGTCAGTTAACAGCAATGCAAAGTAGTCGAGGCATAGTCACCTGGGCTGCCAACTATCCTTAACTAATGAGGTACCATATTGAGGGTAAAAAGTGCCAAAATATGCCAAATAGAAAAAATGAAAAGGCTAAAAAAGGTGCCAGTATTTTCATACATAACAACCACATTAAAAAAAAGAGGTCAATGCCAAAACAAGATAACCCAATTGAATATACTCATTTTCGTTGTTGGTGTTTCCGACAGGGTAGAAGTGTGATGTAATGTGGAACGAGTTTCCGTCATCCCTTGTCAAATTTGGTTTGGAGACAAACCGGTTTCGGCGTTGTGCCATCTTCAGTGTAATTTTTCGTTCTGAATAGTTTCTGTTTGTCTGTCACTATTTATAGCCGTGTTAAATCGTCGTTGGTTCATAGTTAGGTACGTCTCAGCGGATTATATTCCTTCGTTCAACCAGTAGTTTCAGTTCTGTGAGTATATCCTCAGGTAGAAATTAGTTGCTCACCTCTTTTTTGATTAATTGTTACATGGATTCACAGGTAGGTAAAAATCAGTTATTTTCTTTCTCTTTGTTTCTGTAGTTTGGACCTGTATTTCATTGTTTATGGTAGTTGCAGGGTTTCTGTTTTGTTTTGCGTATAGTAGCCTGAGTGGTTCGAATAATATATCAGATGCGGTGTTTATTTGCTCATTTATTATTTTTCCGACGAACGTCTTTTGTTTGTATATCTCCATATTCTCTAATACGTTTAGGCGTTGTCCTTTGTGCTGTACATGGAGAACTGGCTGTCTTTCCTATTTTCATTGGCGTACAATGGTTTTCTGCCATATGGTTTGCGAAGTTCGATTCCGGGGTGGTAGAAGGTTTTAGCATTTTTTTTGTTGTAGTCCCTTATATGTTCACGATATCTTGTTTTTTATCTTGTGCCCTGTTTGTCCCATGTAACTATGTTGACATTCGCATGTCAACTTATATACACCTTGCTTGTCTAGTAGGTCTTCCTCGTTTGCACTACCAACGACGATTTAACACGGCTATAAATAGTGACAGACAAACAGAAACTATTCAGAACGAAAAATGACACTGAAGATGGCACAACGCCGAAACCGGTTTGTCTCCAAACCAAATTTGACAAGGGATGACTCGTTCCACATTACATCAATTGTATATAGTTTAGAAATCTTAAGTTCAGAAACAGAAGTACACGGAAGGGATTTCACAAAAATTTATTAAAATAATAAAACTTTTCAAAAATGCTATTTTGGCACTTCGTGAAAAATTAAGTGCCATTTAAAGTAAAATATCAAAGATTACGTTTTGTAACCCTCAAAAATTTCAAAGTAATGAATGCCCATATTGAGTCGCAAATTCGCATTTCTATCTATGGCGCTTACATTAGCTAATTCTGAAATTAAGATCGAATGTATGTATATGTACCCTTGTTTATATTTTATGACCTTCAACCCCAATAGTATATTGTGGCAAAAGAACTTCGCAAACAAATTAAGTGGCTACACCTACATGCATACACAGCTTTTCCGTATATGGTATTTCCGTTCATTTAGAAGTCAGGCACGTTCGGATGTATGTATGTACGTAGATTTGTATTCACATATTTAAAAAACAGGGGTCTGAGATTTTCCATAGTATTCCCAGTAGGACAGAGTTTGCACATTTTTCGCAATCCATGTATGTATGTATGTCTCGAAAATACCGGGATTTTCAGGATTTGTAATTTGCACTGATGAGGCATTTCATGTCACCGCGGCCACCTCTGTGCGCGACCTCTCAGGATTTGGATGAAAGTTGAAGAGATTGAAGGCCTAGATGACATGAATATACGTGCAGCATAGTTTGCCGATATGACGTAGGGTTGCCTATTTGCACGGAACTTAAATTTTAAGAACCCGTCATACATACCTTTCTTTAAAGTGCTGTATCTTGGAAACCTTTTAACGAAACTTAATTGTATATTTTTGAAAGAGGAAAGGTGTGTAAAACACAAAAACAATATGAATAAATCATATTAATTTTACTAAAGGTCTGAAATCATGAAAATCCCTTCAAGGAAATGGCAGAATTGAACTTTGTTGCAAGTTCACATGGGAAATCTGCTTACGACGTGATTGGAGGAAATTTTAAGAGACTAGCAGCTAGAGCAAGTCTTCAAGTGTTTTAATAGAAGGACTAACCTTGAAGCTATCATGATGTTGATGTTTCGGTTTCATTGCAAAAGAATACTAGACCTCCAATGATAGCTTCAAGGCTAGCCCTTTTATTAAAACAGAGGAAGGAAAGGTGTGTAAAAAAATAAATAAAAATAATAATAAAATAAATTAGTAATAAAATTATAGTTAAAAAAAAAACCAACAACACGCTTTTATTAAATAAGAACTAAAATTATTTACTGATTTAAAGATTCTTGATGCTATTTAACCTTTCAAACTATCTTAAAATAGGATTAAAGCAATTGGCACGTAGTCATAGTCGAAATAAATTCGACTGAAAAGTTAGTTGCAGTTATTTTGTACAGGCATCCCGTTGGAATCATACAGCACCCCATTGGTAGAGGGCTTCGGGTGTACGAATTTGTTGTAACATCAGGAGTTAAAACATGCTCTAGCTACTAGTCTCTTCAAATTTCCTCCAATCACGTCGTAAGCAGATCTCCGATGTGAACATGCAACAAAGTTCAATTCGGCCATTTCCTTAAAGGGATTTTCATGATATCAGACCGTTAGTAAAATTAATCAGCCTTATCATGAGTTCATCGGCGTACCCAGAATGAAATTTAGGGGGGGCTCGACGCTATTAAGCTGGCATTTCAGGGTACTATTTTATATATATATAAGGAAAATTTGAAAGTTAGGGGGGGCTCGAGCACCCCCCTGCCCCTACCTGGCTACGCCCATGCATGAGTTTCATTTTCCCCGAACCGGTTCCCTTTTCACTTTTGGTTTCCATGGTTTTACTATGGGCGGATGACAAATTTTCGGGTGAATTTTTTTTCAGGCGAAACTCAGGATAAGGCAGAATATGATTTATTCGTATTGTTTTTGTGTTTTACACACCTTTCCTCTTTCAAAAATATACAATTTCATAAAATTTCAGTGTCTATTTATCATATTGCTCGAGCGTTAGACGATCTAGAGTCCATACGCGTAAGTAGCCCATTACGCCCATTTGGGTACTTAAAGTTGACATTATAGGCAATGTTTTTATGTAAAAATAAACATTTTTAAAAATGCTATAATCAAAAAAAAATCAAAAAGAAAAATGTTTACCTATTTTTTTTGTTTTTTCTACGTTGCACATTAATGTAAAAAATGTACAATTAAAGCCCATAGTAAGACGGAAGAAATACGATTTTTTTCATTAAGTTTCGTTAAAAGGTTTCCAAGATACAGCACTTTAAAGAAAGGTATGTATGACGTTTTCTTAAAATTTAAGTTCCGTGTAAATAGCAACCTTAAGTCATGTCGGCAAAATATGCTGCACGTATATTCATGTCACTTTGACCTTCAATCTCTTCAAGTTCCATCCAAATCCTGAGAGGTCGCGCAAAGAGGTGGCCGCGATGACATGAAATGCCTCTGATGGCAATAATAGAAACTCCTTTTCTTGACCAGTATTGGCTATATTTCTTTTTTTATTTAATAACAAATATTTTTTATAAATGTCTAGCTAATTATATATATAACACCGCGCGATAGTAAATTTTAAACACAAATATCAATATATTCGCGAAACCCTGGGCCAAATATAGTAAAATTGCGTTTTTTAGTTTTTCACTCTAACGTCAGTAATTCAAAACTGATTTAAAAAATTCATAGAAATGTGCTTAGAGAAGAAGTATGTGTATAAAATTAATGAGGAAATCCTGTAGAATTTAAACAGATTCAAGTTTCTGGTGCAGAAAGGCTGGTAAATATTGAGAATGTCATTTTAAAATTTTATCCTTGAAATTTCGTAATATTTGTTTTGAAAAAATTATATAGAGAAAAAATAAATAAAAACGCCACTTTAAATAAAAAAAGTAGGTTTGAAACCCATCTATTTGTTATTTATTTCATGGTAAGAGAGCTTTTCAAACAATATAGAAGCAATTTTTTCGATTCAAGTTGTTGAAAAGTAATGAATATCTAAATCCCGGGACTTATCCCGGGATCCCGGGATTGTTACAATGCCATCCCAAAAATCTCGGGGTCGGAAAAAGCCGAAAAATTAACATCCCTAGTATGTACCCATATTAACAAGCATTTATGTTAGTATGGCTGACTTCCAAAACGTCAATTGCATTGCATACGTACAAAGTTTAATGTTCCATAACGCCGAACTACAATTGGTTGACAATGTATACTTTTCCAAAACGCATCCGAAAAGTTATCAAAACGTATCGCTAGAGTAATCAGCGCATCAGAAACAAAGTTGATGCTTCGTTTTATTTGGTTACCATTGTTGTTTTAAAAATGCGAAATTCTGAAATGGTGATCATTGTTTTATTCAGGGACCGAAAATAACAGTTTTTTTTTTTAATCACCTTGGCCAAATATTTATATAAAAGTCATTTACTGATAATAAACAAACCGCTTATCCAAATTAAACAAATTTGGTATCAAATGAAAGAGCTTTTAAACAGAAATAACGAACAATGCTTACCATCTACATATATTTATATTATTTTGTACAATTTAATACAAAAGAAATTCATGTACCTGACCCAAGGTTTGTTCTGTGGTAATTAAATAACATTTTTTATTGAAATATTTTCCAATAGGTGGCTTTCCTCGTTTAGACATCTTAGTTTTAAAGCTATTTTAGTCCTCTTTCAGTTGATACCAAACTTGTTTAATTTTGATAAGCGGTTTGTTTATTATCAGGAAATGACTTTTATATAAATATTTGGCCAATTTGAATTTAAAAAAAATTACTGTTAGTTTCGGTCCCTGGTTTTATTAAATATTCAAAATATGCAATGTGTATGGTTGCAATGTTTCGCAACCTGCAAATGCAAACAGTTTAAATACCGCAGTAGAACAGTATCCAAACATTGTATTGGTACGTTTTGGAAGACAGCCTATCATGATACAATTGTTAAGTCTCGTTGCACAAGTCTTAAGATTAGTTACGCGCACTCGTAGTGCACACATTTAAGATGCGCATGCACTCAGCATGTGGTAACGATTGTAAGGCCAATAAGTATAGCAATAGAAAGTAGCAATTGTGCGCACGTGCAACGGCATTGTACACATACATACATACATAGGATGGTGTAATGAACTGAAGGTGGCGCATTCCCGAAACCGCTACTTTGGTTTTGCCGACTTTGACATTTATGGCAATACGTAAACTAACTTTTTGTTTAGAAACAAGTGCAAGCGTATTGCAAACGTATTGTGTACTTTCAAGTGAAAAATCGAAGTAATTCGTGCGTTCTGAAGTAAAAAACGTTTTATTTGTAATAAAAACTTTATAAAAATGTCGTGTCGTGTGTTGAGTTGCAGCAGCCGTAGGGGTAAAGCCCCCAAATGCAGTTTTTTTTTTGTTTTTGTTTCCCCGCGACGACGCCTTGGCCAGAAAGTGGGTAGAGTTCTGCCGGCAGGAGAAGTCATACAATTTAGACACCAGCGTAATATGCATGAAGCACTTTACTGACCACTTTTAAACACGACATGTTAAGTTGAAAACGTTGAAATACCACAAATTACAAATTAAAATCGGAGGTAAGCAAGCATCGACCACTTTCTGCAGGAAAACATGCGCTGCGACAAGATATTATCATTTTTCGGCACCTGCAATACAAACACAAAAATTCTAAATAGTTAATTAATAAGACCTATTCTTTTGAACACATTTCAAGAGTGGTTGTATATTTTTTGTTAACGTAGTGCTTAATTTGCTATAAGTAAGAATTAACCACTTAGTTGGATTAATATTCTTTATTTCCCTTGGATTACCAAGGGCAACCGGTCTCAGCGGATGAGTTGAAATAACTGATTACATTAAAGCGACGCTAGCGTCTAAATACCTACACTCTTGCCCTAACGCACGTTATTAGCCGCGTGACTTCTTCACTTGCAATTGTTGGGCCAGTTCCGCTTATTGTCTTGTATTTGTTTTG
>NW_023462788.1:0-17102 GCF_013731165.1 Rhagoletis pomonella | reverse complement strand
AACTATAGAGCAAGAACAAAAACTCTTACACAAGCATTGGATGATGATTAATAATAATAATAGATTGGCGCTTACACATATGTTAGTGTTTGGCCGAGCTTCTCCTCCGATTTGTGGCGTGCGTCTTGATGTTGTCACACAAAGCGGAGGGACCTACAGTTTTACGCCGACTCCGAACGGCGATTGTATTTTTATGAGAAGCTGTTTTTCATGGCAGAAATACACTCGGGGGTTTGCCATTGCCTGCCGAGGGACGACCGCTGTCACCCGACCGTCGCCATCATTAGGGTCATACAATTGTGCGCAGACGCTAGGCAAAGCAGTATGTAAAGTAAAACGAATCCTACCGTCTAGTCCAAGCAAGAAATTGGCCGTTATACGCAAACTAGTTTTGGAGAATTTAGGGAATGATGTTAATTTAGTTTCCCCAACCAACAAGAACAGAGATATGAAAAATGCCTTATCTGAAAAGGATAAAGAAAATGTCGTCAACTTTTATCTGCGTGATGATATCAGTCGCCAGTCACCGGGTGTTAAGGACGTTAAATCTATTAAAAATAAAGAAACGGGAGAAAAGACTTTATGTTAAAAGCGATATATGAATTTCACTGTAAGAGAAGCTTATTCTCTCTTCACTAGCGATAATCCTGAAATGAGTATACGAATTTCAAAATTTTATGAGCTTCGCCCCTCCTACGTCTTATTAACTAGCCAAATGCCCCATAATGTCTGTGTATGCAAATACCACGCCAATTTTAACTACTTAGTTGAAAGTATAGCCGCCAAATTACCAGGGTTCCCTAAAACAGGTGGCGGTCTTCTAAACGAAATTTCTTGTGACGTCAATAGCGGACAATGTATGCTTGGAAATTGTGCTGAATGTGTCAGTGATTTGAAAACTCTATTGCCTGATAACGATACCTTGTACCAATCTTGTAGGTGGAAGCAGTGGTCTGATGTAGAAGGGAGACCCAATGTAATTACAATTGCGGGTACCATTGGAGAAGCTATGGAAAAATTGCAGCAGCAACTTCAACGATTTAAGACCCATGTATACGTAAAGAGAGTACAATATAATGCCTTTTTAGAAGCGAAGCGTAGTATACCAGCTGATGTAGCAATTTTGCAAATTGATTTTGCTGAGAACTACACCATACTCTCGCAAGATGAAATTCAGTCTGCACATTGGAAACACAATCAACTTACCGTATTTACAGGATGTGCTTGGTTAACTGACGAGAAAATAAGCTCATTTGCGATCGTAAGTGATGTTCTACGCCACGATAAGCACACCGTTTTTGCATGCCTAAAAAAAGTTATACTAATGCTTAAAGATCAATTTCCGGAACTGCAAACCATCAAAATTTTTTCTGATGGTACAGCTTCACAATTTAAAAACAAGTTCACCATTTCAAATCTATGCTACATGCCCCGAGATTTCGGGGTTTAAGGAGAGTGGTACTTCTTTGCAACTTCCCATGGCAAAGGGGCTGTAGATGGGGTAGGAGCTGTGGTTAAAAGGGCAGTGTGGATGCAAATTAAGCAGAGGAAGTTACACATCAATAATGCCAAAGATTTCGTATCATCAGTTTAAAATGTAGTGAGAAATATTAATGTGATTGAACTATCAGAATCTGAAATCAGTGAGAATAAAGCAATGCTTGAAAGTAGGTGGCACTTTGCAATTGGCATTCCAAAAGTCCAATCACACCACTACTTCACAAGTGTCAACCAGGAATACCTAATACAACGCCTTACTTTTAAATCAAAACCAATAAAATGCAGAGCTTTCAAGACAAGCGTTGCTGATGTATATTCCGAGACTGATGAACCCTTGGCCTCTCTCATCAATAATGACTAAGCGCTTTTATTTGTATCATGTGGAAACCTCCGTTTCATAAAAGAAGTCGTACGAGTCCCACCCGTGACAAACTTTGTCCCGCCCGTGACATCATAAATTCAACTTTTTAAATGATAAAACACTATTTTTTGTTGTAAATTTGGTTACTGTATTTCTTCTCAGTCATACCTTGTTTAAATAAAAATGTGAAATAAGTTCGCAGACTTTCTGATAAAAATTCAGATACTAAAATCCAGTGTCTTTTTTTTGTCCAGCCCGTGACAGAGGTAATGACTCAGTATTTTCCGAAATAAAATAAAATATACGTAATTTTTCACTTCCTACTTACTCATCAATAAGTGGACTACGTTTGTTTATATCAAAATATATTTCAGCTGCGTATTTTAAGAACATATTTAGAAAAAGAGTGAACATTTTGCTGTACAATTGTCCCACTCGTGACGGTGGAATACCCCAAAAGTAGACTATACAAAAAAAAAATGCGTGTGTAACACCGCACACATGATAGAAGTGAAACTTCTTAAAAAAGAGGATCTGGTACCTACTCACGAAATTGGATGTGTAAACATATGTTTGCGGTTCGGCAAACCATTAGGCGATTGACTTACATACATAGGTTTGGTTAGAAAATTTCATTTCATCTTATTAATTTTCTGATATACATATAATTTATTTATTCATTTTCCGGTAACAACACCTTATATGAATTTGCGCTTCTAGCATCCATAGGACCGGGTTCTAATGGAAGTAATTGTATGTTTTTAAATGAAAATGTTTATAATGCAATCAATAGATCCTTACGAATTCACATATTCTTATCACGAATTCATATATTCATGTGGTAGCAACAGTATAAAAACATAAAATTACCTTATAAATTAAAAGCATAAGTATCACATGTATGCGTAGTCCAATTCACGAAATCATTTCATCGATCTGAGTAAAAACAAAGTGCATAAACTCTATTTCGCGTTAATTGAAATCATGAAATGGTGTTCATTCATTCAGTTTCTACTCAAACGCATGCAATTATTTCATAAATTGGCCTACACATAATGGTAGTAAATGACAGAATGAATTACAACAAACACATCCTTTTGACATAATGCAAGCCGAAAACGTTGGTTCAAATCAATCCTGAATCAAGTTGGACGTTTTGCCCACAAACATTGCAATTTTGCGAGCAGTCTCATTGTAAAATCTCATTTTTACAATTTCATAGTTTCGGCTTACATTTAAAAAATTCAACGAAAGAACGTACCTATTTCGGCTGAGTTATCCATTTTCGGCTATTTAGAGTTTGTACAACATGGCCATTAATGTAGCGATAAGTTGAACAACTTGCCAGAAAATCCAAATTTTTTGATCTCTCATACAACCAAAACATAAATTCTTTCAACAGGCCCACAAATGGTGCAATCTAGAGCAAAAAACACCAAGTTGAACCAACGGTCGCTATATTTATGGCTTTCTTTAAGAAACATCGGTCGAAAATTTCAACTGCTCCTGTAACACTGCCTTATATAAGTTGGCCTTGCTATCGTTCTCACTTATGTTCATCAGAGTGTACCAACGAAGGACGAGTTAATACAAGGAGATAGCGAGAGCACAAATCTAGTTTAGAAAATTACAGGCACAATGACAAACATGAACAAATGTACAACAAACACATCATTTTTGACAATCAGTACAGTTCGCATTTATATCAACGAGCAGCTTATTAGATTTGTTTTCGTTTGTACTACATATGTGCATTTATCCATGTACACAAACATATATACATACACAAACATATATACAACCATTCAAACATATGTATGTACATACATGAAAACATTGGTGTCCATAAGTACATACATATGCCCATCAGAACATCAACGAAGACCGTTTGCTTCATCATAAATATATCCATACAAACATATGTACATATGTACGAATGGATTAGTTACGCGAAGCACGCTTGCATCATTTATAGATATATTTCTTGGTAGCGGCAGAGCTGAAATGCGTAATGACTTCGTGCATACATACATATATATGTATACATACATACGTGCATTCAAACATACATACCCGTCGCTTTATTTCTTTTTTCCCCTTCCCTATACTACCTATATCTTCCTTCTCCCTCATGTAAAGTTTTCAGTTTTAAAAATTTCACTCTCCATTTTTGCGATACCGCCGCCTAAGAAGTTTCACTTCAATTAAAAAAGGCAGTAGTCCCAGCGCGGTTTAAAAATTAAACTCAAATTTTTGACCGTGTGGCAATTTAGTAAGTAGTAGGGGCACATTATTGAACTAAATGCATTCATACATACATATTTATGTACAACTGTAGGTAATATTGTACGCGTCTTCCTAGGTAGGTGTGGGTGATAAACCCATGTACCATAGTTAAATGCTGTGTACATACCTGCAATTAAAATGGGGAAAAATGTTACAATTTCGGCATGTGACTGAAAAAAAATTTAAAATACACACAAATTGTGGTTTACAAGATATGTACGAAGTGATTAGCACAGCTGCATCCTTCAACTTGTCAACTCGCGGGAAATTTCCCGATTTGCAGAGAATTTCGATTTGAGTGGCAATCGGGGAATGGGAACTTTTTTCGGGGCACTGAGTATGTTATTTTTATACCTTAAAGTAACCAAATCAGACGAGTATTTTAATTTTTAAACATTTGACCCTTTTTGGAGCCACATTTTTTCAATTTGAATCGTAATATCTCCACAAAAAGAGTTTTCCCAGATATAAGCTATATACCAGATGAAAGCTAAGGTTTTCGGCTAGACTTGGGGAAACTTAGAATAAAATCGACTGACCAGTTTTTGAGAAAATTCTCGAAATATATATCTTCAGCAGCCCGATTTTTAGTTTTCAGGCGATAACGTTTTAACATTTTTATATTTCATAAACACAAAAGATAGCGTTAGATAGCTTGTTTGAAGACCCTTCTACTGATATCCACGTCAATGACATGGACTGAGTAGTGCGGCCTCAATGGTAATTTGAAAAATTGCATTTTTTCGAATTTCAGGCAGCAGCCACGCCCACAAAGGCATACGAATCAAACCATCCTGGAACAAAACCTTCTTATTTTTTTTGTACTTTAATTCCTGAAAGTTTGAAAAAATTAAATGATGCTACGTACAGACGCCACATACATACCAAAGCATCTCGTAGTGGAGACACGAACCAAAACACATTTACCTCTATATCTTTCCAACTGGTGGCCGGAACTTAATATGTAAGGTATCGTTTGAAAGGTATTGGCCCTTAGAATAACATTAAATATGATGGGTGTGCCCACATGCCCCCTTAAACCGGCAAAAGCAAAGAGACGTTTTTTGTTTCGCAACACTTTTTAAGAATCCGGTTAATCGCTTATGAAGCTTGAATACATTTTTTGGACACACTCTGCAAGACCTTTCCAACTATATATAAAACATGTCGATTGGATGTCTGGATAAAAACTTCAAATCTCGTGTTTATATACGCGAGTCATTTCAGCATGCTACTGTGGATGCTTTCGTCACTCGCGCGCACTGCCGTGCGCTGTGATATGCGCGTAATTGAATTGACTATTTACCAATATACAGTACTTTCATTGACGTTTATAGTAAGATCAATTACGTTTCTATTTGATTTTAATATTTTTCACCTCAGTGCAATGCGATTACGCATTACATGACATTTGATACGATGACCGGTGGCATTTAGCGCAATAATGAAATTATCGAAACAGAACATAACGTGATTTGATAATAACTAACGTGTATATATTATCAAATAAAAGACCCCTTTGAGGTAATATTTTCGAGTGACGAAAGCTGAACTAGAAACCCAAAATGTATCATATCAATTTCGTGACGAAAATTATACGAATTTTTTAACTGCCGTGGAAACGTAGGAAAAATCTTTTTTATTCATACGAATCGTTGCAAAAGTTCTATTTTTTGTTTTGTGTTTCTAGCAGTAAACGGAGTACGGTAAAAAAAGATTTTCCGTACGTTTCAAAGGCAGTTAAAAAATGCGTATAATTTTCGTCACGAAATCGATATCATAAATTTTGTGTTTCTAGTTCAGCTTTCGTCACTCGAAAATTTTACCTCAAGGAGATATTTTATTTGATATCAATTATTTTGGGGTAGCAAATTTAAAATCGAAGAAAATACAAACAATAAACTAAATGTTTTATTTTTCTCAAATAAAATGCTAAAAATATTATCTAAATCTAAATTATGTATTCAAATCGATGTGTCCATTGAAAAACATAACTTTTCGAATTCGGAATAAAGCGAAAAAGGAGGATCATATCCTTTGTATTCGAAAAAAAAAATATGAGAATTGTTAAAAACTTATCAACTTGGTACCAACTTTGGATACAATAACCAACTGCATTCGTCTGATAGTCTCGTAGTTTATTTTTGTTAAGATTTCTACCGGGTGTGGTGCGCACACATGTGCTTTTTTGATATGTTTTACTTCTATCACGTGTACGGTGTTGCACTCGTGCTATTAAACTAATGCTTTTTTCTCAAGTAGTTTTGCTCAGTGGCAATTTATACATGCATATGTATGTAAGTAGTAGCGGCACATTGGGTGAACTAAATGCATTTATACATACATATTTATGTACAACTGTAGGTAATAATATTATACGCGTCCTCACAGGTTGGTTAAGTTCGGGTGATAAACTCATGTAGCACAGTTAAATACTGTATACATACCTGCAATTAAAATGGGGAAAAATGTTACAATTTCGGCATGTGACTGAAAGATACACACAAATTGTGATTTCCAAAACATGTACGAAGTGATTAGCACAGCTACATCCTTCAACTTGTAAACTCGCGGGTAATTCCCCGATTTGCAGGGAATTTCGGTTTAAGGGGCAATCGAGGAATGGGCGAATTTTTCGGGGAACTGGGTATGTCATTTTTATATCTTAAAGTAACCAAGTTAGACGGATATGTTAATTTTTAACCATTTGAGCCTTTTTGAAGCGACATGTTTTCAATTTGAATCACATTCACAATATCTCCACAACAAGAGTTTCTCTAGATATAAGCTATATATCAGATTAAAGCTAAGGTTTTGCGCTAGACTTGTGGAAACTTAGAATAAAATCGACTAACCAGTTTTTGAGAAAATGCCCGAAATGTACATTTTCAGCAGCCCGATTCTTAGTTTTCAGGTGATAACGTTATGACATCTTAATATTTTATAAACACAAAAGATAGCGTTAGATAGCTTGTTTGAAGACCCTTCTACTGATATCCACACCAATGACATGGATTGAGTAGTGCGGCCTCAGTGGTAGTTTATAAAATTGCCTTTTTTCGAATTTCAGGCAGCAGCCACGCCCACACATCCTGGAACAAAACCTTCTTAGTTTTTATTGTACTTTAATTCCTGAAAGTTTGAACAAAATTGTATGATGGTACGTACAGACGCCACATACATACCAAAGCATCTCGCAGAGGAGACACGAACCAAAACACGTTTAGCTCTATATCTTTCCAACTAATAGCCGGAACTCAATATATGAGGTATCGTTTGAAAGGTATTGGCCAATAGAATAACACTAAATATGTTAGGTGTACCCACATGTCCCCTTCAGCCGGCAAAAGCAAAAAAACCTTTTTTTGTTTCGCAACACTTTAGCCTAATTTTTAAGAATACGGTTAATCGTTTATGAAGCTTGAATACATTTTCTGGACACACTCTGCAAGACCTTTCCAATGATATCTCAAACATTGGACGTCTGGATAAAAACTTCCAAATCTCGTGTATATATAAGCGAGTCATTTCAGCATGCTACTGTGGCTGGTTTCTTCACTCGCGCGCACTGCCGTGCGCAGTGATAACGTATCTCAAAGTAAATAAACTGTGTACAATATATGCGTAATATCAATTAGAGTGAGCATATGAAATGTTTCCTTATAGTATGTACGTTATATATTTACTCTACAATATCATAAAATAAAAAGTAATGTTTAGCACCTGTCTACACTATGTAATGATGGAAACAGCTGTTTTCTTTTACTGAAGCGAATTAAACTAGTCAAGAAGTGTTTGTACACTTTTTCAAATCGCATTAATGTTTTCACAACGCTTCGAAAAGTCGGTTCGAGTGAATGCGATACATTTTTCGAATGCGCATTAAAACTCTGTTTATAAATGTGGTTTCAAATAAAACGCTTGCGTTGAAACCGTTTTCAAGCAACGTATACACGGGATAATAGACAGACGACTACGTTGATCCGGATTAACGCCGCAATTGATCTGACCAAAATTGTGCCTTGACTGACGGCAGTAATGCGGATTAACGAGCCGCGAGGTCGCAGGCTCGAATCCCACGGCCAGTATAATATTCATTTAATTTTTTTTATTGATCGAATTTTAACTTCTATATTTTTTTAAGTTGTTTTTAGCTAGTTGTTTTTGACTTTTTTAGTAAAATAAACTCCAAGAATTCAAATTAACTAATACTAACATAAACAAGTAAGAAAGTCTAAGTTCGGGCGGAGCCGAACATTAAATACCCGGCGCAAGTATTAAATATATGTTTTTTCACCTTTCCGAAAGCTACCGCTAGATGGTAAACCGGGGTGTACCAATTTTGAGTAGCGTCCTTAAATTTCGAAATATTGCAGTTTCAAGCATTTCTGAAATTTACCGTTATATGAAAACCGGCCGTAATTTAAGCCCGATTTCAATAATTTTTAACAATTGTCTTTTATGTGGCAAGCACAATAACCGTACCGAGTTTGGTACAAATTGGTAGAACGGTTACCGATATACGTATATGTTATCATAAGTGGGCGGTGCCACGCCCATTTTCCAAAATTTTACCATAAACATATTTCTTGGTAAAGAAATGTTGCAAGTATCAATTTTGAATAAATTAGCGTTAATAGTTACTGATTTATCGAAGATTTTGTATTTCTCTAAATTACCGTTATATGGGATGTGGGCGTGGTTACTGTCGGATTTCGCCCATTTTCAATACCAACCTACCTTGGATTAAGGATATTTCTTGGATATTTCTGAAAATTACCGTTATATGGGAAGTAGGCGTGGTTATTGAGCGATTTTAAAAATTTTCGGCCATTTGGTATGTTATGCGAAGGCCAACAACTGTGCCAAGCTTGGAAGAAATTGGTGCAGCGGTTACCAAGGTATACACATGTAACCATAAGTGGGCGTGGCTACGCCCATTTTCCAAAAATTTATAATATTCTTATTTTTCGTCTAAAACTTATTGTAAATATCAATTTTGAGTGAATTATCTTCAGTAGTTACTAAAATATCGCAGTTTTCGTATTTCTGGAAATTACCGTTATATGGGAAGTGGGCGTGGGTAAAGTCCGATTTCGCCCGTTTTCAATACCAACCTACCTTGGATTAAGGGAAACCTACATACCAAATTTCGTTGAGATATCTCAATTTTTGCTCGAGTTATCGTGTACACGGACGGACGGACAGACATGGCTTAATCGATTTCTCTATTCATTCTGAGCATATATGTATACATTTGTCTATATCTATCTCGATTCGTTTTGGCTGTTACAAACAACCGTTATGTGAACAAAATTAATATACCCTTGTGCACAAGTGCGCTCGGGTATAAAAATGTGATATAAAATAAAACAAACGAAAATAAAATAAAAACAAGTAAGAAAGTCTAAGTTCGGGCGGAGCCGAACATTAAATACCCGGCGCAAGTATTAAATATATGTTTTTTCACCTTTCTGAAATCTACCGCTAGATGGTAAGCCGGGGTGTATCAATTTTGAGTAAATTAGCGTCTTTCAATTTCGAAATATTGCAGTTTCAAGCATTTCTGAAATTTACCGTTATATGAAAAGCGGCCGTCATTTTAGTCCGATTTCAATAATTTTCAACGTTTTGCTTATATGTGGCAAGCACAATACCCACACCGAGTTTGGTACAAATTGGTAGAACGTTTACCGATTTACATACGCCACGCCCATTTTCCAAAATTTTACCATAAACGTATTTCTTGGTAAAGAATTGTTGCAAGCATCAATTTTGAATAAATTAGCTTCAATATTTACTGATTTATCGAAGATTTTGTATTTCTCTAAATTACCGTTATATGGGATGTGGGCGTGGTTATTGTCCGATTTTAAAAAGTTTCGGCGATTTTTTATGCTGTACCAAGGCCAACAACTGTGCCAAGTTTGGAAGAAATTGGTGCAGCGGTTACCAAGATATACACATGTAACCATAAGTAGGCGTGGCTACGCCCATTTTCCAAAAATTTATAATATTCTTATTTTTCGTCTAAAAATTATTGTAAATATCAATTTTGAGTGAATAATCTCCAGTAGTTACTAAAATATCGCAGTTTTCGTATTTCTGAAAATTACCGTTATATGGGAAGTAGGCGTGGTTATTGAGAGATTTTAAAAATTTTCGACCATTTGGTATGCTGTACCAGGGCCAACAACTGTGCCAAGTTTGGAAGAAATTGGTGCAGCGGTTACCAAGATATACACATGTAACCATAAGTGGGCGTGGCTACGCCCATTTTCCAAAAATTTATAATATTCTTATTTTTCGTCTAAAAATTGTTGTAAATATCAATTTTGAGTGAATAATCTCCAGTAGTTACTAAAATATCGCAGTTTTCGTATTTATGAAAATTACCGTTATATGGGAAGTAGGCGTGGTTATTGAGCGATTTCAAAAATTTTCGGCCGTTTGGTATGTTGTGCGAAGGCCAACAACTGTGCCAAGTTTGGAAGAAATTGGTGCAGCGGTTACCAAGATATACCCATTTTCCAAAAATTTATAATATTCTTATTTTTCGTCTAAAAATTATTGTAAATATCAATTTTGAGTAAATTATCTTCAGTAGTTACTAAAATATCGCAGTTTTCGCATTTCTGGAAATTACCGTTATATGGGAAGTGGGCGTGGTTATAGTCCGATTTCGCCCATTTTCAATACCAACCTACCTTGGATTAAGGGAAACCTACATACCAAATTTCGTTGAGATATCTCAATTTTTTCTCGAGTTATCGTGTACACGGACGGACGGACTGACGGACAGACGGACGGACAGACAGACATGGCTTAATCGATTTCTTTTTTCATCCTGATCATTTATGTATACATTTGTCTATATCTATCCCGATTCGTTTTGGCTGTTACAAACAACCGTTATGTGAACAAACCACTCGGCTACCGCGGATGAAGGAATCGGTTGCTTTATTTGCTCAGTTAGCGTAGAACACAAATAAACTTCAAAACTAGCACAGACATCCACCCTGTCGTCGGTAACGCAGTCACCGAAATAACTTTTTATTCATTTTAAATTGGATTCCTATTTGAATTAGTATTAGTGACTGCATTACCGATGAAAAGGTATATGTCCATACAAATTTTGCATTTTCCCTGTATTCTACGCTCTCCGAGTTTTGGTCAGTGTTGTCATCGAAAATTCCCTTGATCCGAGTTAGGTTTGGGAATTAACTCTAGGACGTAATCCGGATCAACTGAAGTTAATTACCGAGATAATTCCGAATTAACGAGTTGATCCGGATCAACGCTGCCGTCTGTGTATGCTTTAACGGAACGGAGTGAACTGTCACATAATTATCTATTGTATGTTTAACGAATAAATTCAAATGTTTATAATGCAATCAATAGATCCTTACGCATTCGCCGCCATTTGTTACGATTCTCTCCGTGCAATATAAACAAGGCACTAAGGTCTGGTTTTCACTATGTCAAATTCAGTGGCATTTGTTCATGGTTGAAATGGTTCAAAAATCGGTTTATCTATTGATTTGGATCAGAATAGGTCTTTAGTCGTGTACATGCGCTGCGAAATCGGCTAATCTGTCAGTTTTTAGCCCATAATATCATGGGTGAAGGTATGGATAAAGGAGATTAGGTCGTGCCAGAATATGTCGCCAAATTATGGCGTCAAAATATGACATAGTGAAAACCAGTCTTAAGTAACGTACGCACTTTGGTTTGCAAAATGCAAAGTTGAAAGAATACAAATTCCTTTGTTCGGCATTTCTTCTTACTCGCTTTCTATCTTCCAAGGCGAATTCATATATTCTGATCACGAATTCATATATTCATGTGGTAGCAAGAGTATAAAAACATAAAATTACCTTGTAAATTATATGCACAATTATCACGTTTATGCGTAGTCAAATTCACGAAATCATTTCATGGATCTGAGTAAAAACTCAATGCATAAACTCCACTTCGCGTATAATTGAAATCATGAAATGGTGTCATCCGCTGAGTTTCTACTCAGACTGTATGTCAATGGTAGTAAATGACAGAATGAATTACCACAAACACTTCATTTTAACGTAGTGCAAATGTTGCGGCCTTGGTTCAGATCGATCCTCAATCAAGTTGGGCGATTTGGCCACAAAGATTGCAATTTTGCGAGCAGTCTCTTTGTAAAATCTCATTTTTATAATTTCATAGTTTCGGCTTCCATTTATAAAATTCAACGAAAGCACGTACATATTTCGGCTGAGTTATCCATTTGGGTTATTTAATGAACAAAATAAACGCGAAATAGAATGAGTTTGTACAATATGGCCATTAATATAGTGACGAGTTGTACAACTTGCCAGAAAATCTAAATTTTTTTATCTTTCATACAACCAAGACACAAATTCATTCAACAGGCCCAAAAACGGTGCAATCTAGAGCAAAACATCACCAAGTTTAACCAACGGTCGCTACTTTTATAGCTTTCTTTAAGAAACACCGGGACGAACATGTCAACGAAGGACGAATTCAAACAAGGTGATAGCGGAAGCACAAAAACTACTCTAGAAACTTTTACGCACAATGACAAACATGATCAAATGTACAACAAACGCAAGATTTTTGACAATCGTACGGTGTTCGCATGAGGCGATTTTACGTTTCCTTAGCGATAGATATTTAGTTTGTGCCAGTACTTTTCGGACTCTAGCGAGAGTAACAGGAGAACAGATGCAGAAGTGTATGGGAACGCAAAAAGCACTTTTTCCAGCAAAAACGTCATTTGGTGTGTTTACTTGTCATTAGTACAAGACCGATTTGGCTGAAAGATCACTAAATAACTATTAAAATCTATATAATTAATAATAATTGAATATATATTTAAATATTTCATTATTTAGAGCGTGCGAGTAAATTTTTGAAAACTATTAGGTGAATAAAATTTGTATAGCTCATAAGGCTAGTGAAATTTTTGACAATTGCATAGAAAATTCTGACAATCGCAAGGATTGTGGATGTGCGTAATTTTTCGTTAAATAAAAGCTTAAATTGATGAATTGCAATCAACGATGGCAGATGTTTTCTAAAAATATTAATTTCACTTCAATTTGTAATATTTTACTCCGCATAAATTTGCGGTTATCAAAAATTTACTGTTGCCAATAAATATTTCATTTCACACAGCAGTTTGCAAAACTTTCTCACCATAGTAAAAATATTATTCAACAGTTTCCCCATAGAACTTTGTTACCGATTCACACAAGCCCTTAATTCCATTTTTTAACAAATGTAAGGTTATTTGCTTTCACCGCGTTCTGGTTTTGTACACAAATGCAACTCTACCTATCGTTTGACACTTTTCATGAATTTGCCAGAAGAAAAACTTCGGACTAAATCTTGAAACTTCATTCTGGGAACAGTTGCTCAGTTACTCTCACGAGAGTGTTCCCAGATACATACTTTTTGGCGTACGGGAACGACTTTGGACTAAATCCTGCAAAACCGGAAAATCGTAGATGTGCTGGAACGCTCTAATTCTGTCTGACGCTATTAAACGCCTCATTTTTTGGCCTTCTACCTCGAATATTTTTGGTTTCCTTCCACCGGTTTCTTTGCAGTATGCATGTCAGTAGTGCCTCTAATAATACGGCTAACAGTCGATTGGTTCACATGCGTTATTTTCGCTATTTCACGGCTTGAAAGCCCAGTCATAGCCTTTTGAGTAATATTTTTATTTTTATTTTGCAAAACGCATCTCATAGTATTTTAATAGCAAACAACCAACTTACTTACTAATTTATAACAAAATCTGACCCTTCGACGGAGTAAAACCGGTTGCAGCGAGTTGCAGCGTAACAGTGTGCCGTATGCATAAAAACTAAGCAATTGCTTAAATTTATTTGAAAAAATCGAGTAAAAGGTCTGAAATTTTAAGAAAAAGTATTTCCTTTGTTTTTATGCATACGGCCCAATATCTCTTATAAATTATATGGGTGCAAAATTGAGTCAATGTGTTAATTTTAAAAAAATTTATGGAGTGCATGTCCGTTAGCGAAATTGAATTAAATTAAATTTGTGGATTCTAGTGCTTTAATCTATACTCTAATATATATCAAAAAAATGAATTACAATTTTTCCAAATAACCACCGAAAAACGAATAGATTGTGATTTTTTTTTTATTATTGACTCAATTTTGCACCTAAGTGTAAGTATAAAGGCAGCAAAGCAAAATATACTGTAGTTCTGCTGAGTTTTGCTGGTGTCTGGTACTGGTGATTCCATGCATTACCGATTGTTAGGCGATTCGCTCGCCACAGGCTTTGCGACGCCCGTATTGAAAGTATGACATACTAGCGATTTTGTGCATTACTGGTCGTTAGGCAATGCGCTAGCGATTAGTAGTCGCCACTTTTGTACCAGGTAATCGCTAGCGAAAGGACAAAACCACGCGCACCACTCAGTACGCTTCAATGGCATTGCCATGTTAAATTCGTTAGACAAAGGAATTGGTATTGCTAATATCGGGAGACCAGTACTCACTACTGGCGGGTCAGCAAAATCGCGACACCAATTCCTGTGTCTAACGAATTTATCATGACAATGTCATTGAAGCGTACCGAGCAGTGCGCGTGGTTTGTCCTTTCGCTAGCGATTACCTGGTGCAAAAGTGGCGACTACTAATCGCTAGTGCATTGCCTAATGACCAGTAATGCACAGAATCGCTAGTATGTGATATTTTCAATACGGGCGTCGCATAACCTGTCGCTAGCGAATTGCCTAACAATCGATAATGCATGCAATCACCAGTACTAGTGATGTGCTGAGTCGATACTTTTAAGTATTGATCGATATTCGGTACCGATTTGAAAAGTATCCAATACATTCAATACTCGGTATCGAAATGTTTAGGCTTCCAATAAGAACGCATATAGATCAAAGACATAGAATAAAAGCTTTTCAGGGGAGCCTAGCCTATCAAAAGCCGAATGCAGGGTTAATAGAGCTTTTAAAGAGAAACTCTTCTTTATTTGCAATTTTTTTCTAGATTTATCGGACGATGTTATTTTTTTCTTGAATTTTAGATGTACGAATGTGGAGACTGATAAAATGGTAATTTGGTTTGCGACGGCAATATTTTTGATATGTGGTTCCCACATTGTTCAGTACAAATTGTTTAAATTTTGGGAAGCATCGTCTTATTCGTACTAATTTTGAATCATATTCATAGTCAAAATAAAGTCGGTGCTGCGTTTTTACTTTCAAGAAGCTTAAACTAACTGTAGTGTCGGCTTTATTTTGACTATGAATACGTCGCATTGTTTTTTAGGCGATATCATTTATCAAACATCAAATAGCAATAGTTTCTATTCTTATCTTAAAATGTTTATTATGGCGAAGATTTAGTTTATGTACATGTAGAATCGGTATTGGGTACCGAAAAAGAAGTATTGGGTACCGAAATCTTTCTGAAGTATTCGGTGTCGAGTATTGGGTACCGGTAATTCAGCATATCACTAACCAGTACCAGTCTCCAGCAAAACTCCAGCAGAACTACAGGGTACATACAAATATATGTACAACCATTCAAACGCATGTACAATAGGGTGGTCCAAAAATGCATGTGAAAAAGTAGAGTCGGAATTTTTATGCTCTCACACCCTATGATTGTTCTATACTGAAAAAATAGACCGTTATTTTTTTATTTTAACATCAAAAATTATTTAGAGGTCGCTCAGAGCGACCAAAAAACAACTTTTCATACAAATGGTATAGAATAGTTAAAAGTCCATATTTTTCTACCATAAAACTCTTTTTATCTGCACAATATTCCCAATAATGATACCCAATTGTTTATTTAACCATTTTTTAATTGCAAATAGAATTTATAGGTCTGCCAAAAACCCACAAAAATCCCGAAAAATGCAATGGGGCGACCAATAAAAAATCGTTAGTATTAAAAAGTGGTTAAATAAACAATTGAGTATTATTACTGAAAGCCTCCTGAAGAGAACCAGAGTTTTCCGATCGAAAAATATTAGCTTTCAAGAATTCTATACCATTTCTACGAAAAAATGTATTTTCCCCATATAAAAATACATGGAAAGCTTTGAGCGCTTTGAGCGTCCTCTAAATATTTTTTGATTTCAAAACAAAAAATAGGGGTCTACTTTTTTCGATATAGAACAATCCTAGAGGATGAGAGCATTACAATTCCGACTTTACTGTTTTTGGACCACCCTAATGTACATACATGAAAACGTTGCTGTCCATAAGTACATACATATATCCATACAAACATACCCTGCAGCGGAAAGTACTAGTACAGAGCTAGTGAATTCACCAGTTGTCGGGAGTCGAATACCAGTACCTCGCAAATCTACCACCCATGCTTTCTACTGTCGCATTTAACGTGGAGTTATCCTAGGAGGTGACAATTGACTGCCGCCGCGTATATTGTTGCTGTAAAAATACCCGTTTTTTTTTTGTGCACTTCACAGATACGTTTTCATACTTAAAAAAAAAGCGAAAATAAAAATTTTAAATTAAATCGTCGTTTAAAGTACAAAACCGCGTATCAACAAAATGCAAAACCTCGTATGTGAGGTTGAATAAATTATTTTCTAAAGAGTAAAAACACTCATATTTCAAAATGTTTCTCTTTTTTATAAAGCAATCGCATTTCTGGCTGGTATATTTTAGGACGAAATCCAATTTTTGGCAACCAATGTCAGTTACGAGGTTTTGCAGAATGACGATACGCGGTTTTGTACTTTAAACGACGATATCGTCGCTCCCAACGAGAGTAGCACATCTAAAATTAACGTGGAAGACTAGCACGTTTCACTATCCGCGTCGAGGACTAGCATATTTCATTATTCGCGTCGAAAAGTAGCACATTTCAGATTCTCGCGTGGAAGACTAGCACATTTCACTATACGCGTGGAAGACTAGCACATTTCA
>NW_023462787.1:11570-17104 GCF_013731165.1 Rhagoletis pomonella | reverse complement strand
CCAAAATCGCTTAGGCGGTTACAGCGCCAAATAAGAAGAAGAAGATAAGCTAAATATCTTCTATAGCAATTCCAATGTAGTCCGCTCTGAATGCCAAACTATTTAGCTTCAAAGCCATATAAATATTCTAAAAAAAAAAATGGTTTTGAGGCCTCGTTTATAATTTCTTTAATTACACATATTTTGTTCCTATTAATTTTCACAAAGTATGCAATAAAATTTATAGCCGCATAAGCCCACTTAAGCGCTGAAGGTGTCGTCATTTAAGTGATTCAGACTTTTATGCCATTTTTTATTGCGCGCTCTGTTTGCGCTGGTTATTGTTTGGACGTATTGGAGGATTTTTCTGGTGCTCAGTAAGCTTTTAGTAACTCGTAAAATTTTACAATAGCCAACAGCATAAATGTCCTCCACACTTTTACCTTGATAAAGTCTACCGAAGTAGATATGTCTTAATTTTAAAGTGACTATAGTTTAATGTAAAATACAAAAAAAAGGGAAAAGTGTTGAAGAAATAAACGCTAATCAGCATCAACTCTTTAATACGCGGGCTCTACAATGGTTGTTAATGAAAGTATAATTGCCTGATGATTCTCAGGCAATTATTATTTTTGCCCCACCCCCTCCCCCCCCCTTGTTCAGTTTTAGTTTTTCTCTTGGTTTTGCCTTAATTTAATTTTTTTCCGGTGATCCTCTTAATTTCTGAATTCTTACGCTCTTTCCACAAATTATAGAGTGAAGGTAATTGAATTTATGCCTACAATTGCCGTTTATCCACCGCAGCGTTACGTATCGCAGGGTGAGCATAGAAGTCATAAATTGCAACACCTCTGCAACGAGCGCTTTTGAATTGTTGCCACAACAATGCCACAATTTCAGCCGAATGTCGTGCAATTTCTTAGCCGCTGGGCAAAAGAGTGCGCTGGCTTATATTCTGCGGCACTTTTATCCACAACACACACACAATTACACAAGCGCAACTATAATGATGACACGTACTGCGACCGCAATGCTGACTGCTACAATTTTGCTTCATTACCTCGCATTATTAGGCGGCTTAGATAAAATGCAAGAATGGGAGGGAGAAACGAATACCTATTTGATGTTGAGCTAAAGATGTGAAAACTGATGGCAGTAGCAATTTAATGGCAATGGTAAATGTAATGGTAATGGAAATTTTGTTGGTAATGGTGACGGAAGTGGTAATGGTAATTGTAATGGTAATGGTATTGGTAATGGTACGGGTATGGGTTGTGGTATGGTATTGGAAATGGTAATGGGAATTATAATGGTAATGGTAATATATGTACATGATTATGGCAATGGTATTAATAACGGTAATCGTAATAGTAATAGTAATGGTAGTGATTATGATAAGGGTAATAGTATTAGTAATGGTAATGGTAGTGGCAATGGTAGAGGTAACGGGAATAGCAATGGTAATAGTGTTAGTAATGGTAATGGTAATGAAAGTGGTAATGGAAGTGGTAATGGAATGGTAACAAAAATAGTAATGGTAATGGAAATGGTGATGGTATAGTATTTAATGGCAAGGTAATCGTAATGGTAATGCCAGTGGTAAATATAGTGACGATTATTTATTAATGGTAATCGTAGTAGTAATGGTAATGGTAGTGGTAATGGTTTCGGTAATGTTAATGTTAATGTTAATGAGAAGTATTTAGCAGTAGCGTTACTGGTAGTGGTACCGGTAATGGTTGTTGTAGTGGTGGAGGTAGCCGTAGTGGTATACGAGGATTCCAAAATTGTGCTCCTTCTACTTTCCATAGCAGGGATATTTACTGTTTTCCTAGTATTTTCTGTTTTAATTTCCGAAGGCCCAGAAACCCAAATGTGTTTGACTAAATACCACCAACATCTGAAGGCAACATTAGAATGGAAACTACATAACTATTTCACATATTTCCATTTATATACTTACATTGAAGTATAGAGCGGTATTGACGTTAGAAAACCTTAAGTGAGTATGTATTCACAATTATTCGTTTTGTTTTAATGTTTTTAATTATTCGCATAATTTCATTCATAATTTGCCTAAAAGTGAAAGCTATATGCAATATCATATAAATTTTGGAGCAAACAGCTAAAAATATTTTTTGATATTTTATTTCTCACACAAAAAAGTATACATATTTTTGCATTTATTTATTGGCAATTTGCAGATACCTTTTATGGCAGTTAGTTCCAGTTTCCCCAATTGTCTGACTGCATTTAAACAGCATTCACCGATGTAAACTGTCTGCATTGCTGAGTTCGACAATCATTACTGTATCATTTCACTGTTTTAACCTACTTTCAAAATTGAATGGTCTCCATTAAAAATAGAAGCGTTAAAATTGCTTTCCCATTGATTTTTATTTTCGAATCACAGCAATGGCGTGGTTATTTGTGAAATTCACAGCTCTGCAAAAGTGGTTTATGCCACAAATTGACATAATTTTGTAGGAAGATTTTGCAAAATGATGTAAGCGGTACAAATGCATATGTACATATATAGGCGACAGATAAGGTCGGTGTTATGCAGACAAACTTTTGTTTGCCAAATTAAATGGCGGCTGCTTAGTTTGCTCGGAGGTGGTTATGTCGAGTTTGGCACAGGGTTGCACGTTCATTATGGTTTTCTTGGCTATTGCCAACACGAAATGAGAATTTCAGATGTACATAACGCGCAAAATTTAAAATTTTTGTATATGACAACACCGAATTTGCTGCAGTTTGACCAAACAAAATTAGTTTGCTGTGAGAGTCGCCAAACTCGCTCTCTCCGAGTTTGCTGCAACAACAATTGCACGCAGTTTGCCAAACAAAATTTCTGCATAACACCGACCTAAGTGCAACCCTGGGTGAGCTACGTAGGAACGGAGTGATAAAGGACGAAACAATGATACCTAAAAGAAACTAAGACGAAACAGAACACGACACTTGTTGCGTGACTTCTAAACCGGACAGACGTTAAAGGGCAATATTAATTAAAACATAAGAACTAAAATATAAGCAAATTCATTAAAATCAACTAAAAACATAAGAACTAAAACATAAGCAAATTCATTAAAATTAACTAAAAACATAAGAACTAAAATATAAGCAAATGTAAAAAGTGCTCGAGTCAATTAAACTATTTTAATACTTAAACCTAAAAACGCGCGTTTAAAGTGTCAGCCACTCGGCAATCCCTACACATATATTTAACGAAAGGAGTATTTAACCGTTAACTTTTGCAGAGAAGCGTAGGACAACTGTGGCTTAATTAGTCATTTTTCTACATATTTTCGGAGCTCTTTCTTTTGCGGTTTTGATTCAGTTTTGATACATTAAAAATCGCGTGGAAAACTTCGAGCTAAAAACGATAAGCAAATTATAGTTAGATGGTTTATTGGTACACTCAAGAAATTTCTAGATTCTGAAAAGATCCAAAATCATGCAACTAAACCGGTTATATGGGCGCTGAATTGTTTGAAGTATCTAGAAATTTCCGCAGGAAAATACTGAATCAAAATGATCAAGAAACTGAACCATTTCAATACATATATGTAAGTATGTATATATATTGAATATGACTGCCTACTTAACCAGTTGCTTTGAATTTTACCACATTTGGAAACCGCTAAACAAGGCGTATTTAACAAGGTGGTGTTGGCCGTATATAAGTAAAAAATTACACTAACAAATTATACGCTGATGTCCATACTGTCATTGGTATGAGTTACAACAAACACATCATTTTGACGTAATGGCCTCCACGGCGAAAAACTCAGCTGTCGCCCCAACACCACCTTGTTTAATACACCTTGCCGCTAAATGTTTGACGCCAAGTTCCGTCTCATTTTAGAATCACTTGGGCAGGGCAATTGGCAGGTTGTTGGTTTGTTTTTTTTTGTTTCAATTTTAAATAACATTTTAATTAAGCATACTCATGTGTGTGTGTAGTAATATCTGTCAGCTTTCTTACCATTTAAGAAAACTAAACTAATTAAGCGTAATTATTTAAGGCCATATATTGCAGGCAGGGCACACCTACTCGCACCAGCATCAGATGAAGTAAGAGCAGCAGACGAGAGCAAATAGAAGGATTTGAAATACAGGTACAGTTGATCATGTTTTTTTATGTATTTGAATTATATTCAATAGTAAAATTTGGCTTAGATTTGATGCAAATATGCAGGTTCACTAAAATTTAGTTGTTACCGTCGACTCTGGCTTGTGTTTAAATGTAATATCAGAAATATTAAACTTGGCGTTTTATAAAGTTTTTTATAAAACGCCAAGTAATATAATTAAGGAAATTATATCAAAAAGGATTTAAAGCAGTTCATAGATTTCTTAATATTTAAGCAGCATCCTGCAGTTATTGCAGGGTTTGAAGGTGCTATTTAACTCCCCTGCCTTGAGATACTCCCACAAAAATGTCACACCGAGTTAGGGACCCATTAACCACATTAGCTGACCGTCGCAAACTCACCATTAGTGAAAAACCTTCACTTGAAAATCCCCTTTCAAACCGTCTAAGGCATGTTGACTACTAAAAACCCTATAGTTAACACCATCTAGCGGGCGGAGCACCTTCCTATGTCTAGCCAATCGCCCGACCAGTGGTTTGTTGAAATGTAGGATTCCACTACGCCGCACCTTATATTTGTAAAATACATACATACATATATGAATCCAGTATTACCCCCTATTCTATTCGCCATTTTACGAATTTACATTTACATTTCTACCTATATACATTTGTATAAAGTGTCTATGTACATATATTTGAACTTGTCGTATGTTTCACTTTATTACTTTTTTAGGTAAACGGTCAACCGTCCCCCCTAACTGGTTCACCTTGAACTGGATGGATTAATTAATATGAGATGAGTGTGAAATATCATTACATATTTTAAGAGCAGAAATTTGCAATGACTGTATTTATAAAGCAGCAAAATATAAACGGTTTCGAAGATCAAGCTAGTGAACTCGTTGTTTTCTTTTTGAAAATTTCCTTAACCCTCGCATCACCACGGGAACTACATGATATTCGATCAAGATGATGATGATGAATACCTGAAAAAGGGATCTGCTTCAGATAAGGAAGAAAGTGACTTTCCGGCAGAAATGAATGCAATGGGAGATGATCATGAGTTTAAATATAATAAAATCGAGTTGGAAGAGCCGACAGAAGAAGAGTCAGTTCAGCGCCCCATTGGGAATCCAACATCCAACCATGTAGAGACGAGTGAGTTTTAGATCTCGAAAGATAATACAATATGGCCGAGAAAGTCATTGCATAATGCTGGTCAATAAATATCATGCGTGTAAATGGCATGCATGGTTTCAACAAGAATAAAGGATGTTATAATAATTTAATTCTAATGTTTGCAAGCGGTCCTGGTACCACACTCATTTTGACGGTTTCAGACCTCAGCGATTAACCGATAAATCAGTTCCAGTTTGGGATATATTTTCTCTCATTATCTTGAATTTACTATCGACCTTATGAGTTAATTAAAATCGATGAGCAGTTCTTTGGC
>NW_023462787.1:9455-11560 GCF_013731165.1 Rhagoletis pomonella | reverse complement strand
ATTTTGAGCCACTTTGCGGTAGCCCTTGGCGCCGTTTTTTAATGTGTACGATATAGCCGCCCTAGCTGCCTGCGTAATTCACACTGAGAACAAAAAACTAACAACAATGCCGAAATATTTAACGCGACGTCAATTCTCCAACGTCTGCGCAATTACGATGTTACAGGCAAGCCACATCTTCGAAACTCGGCTTATGTCCCTGCATCCTTCCTTGACATTCGCTCTTTAAGAAAGGTTTTGTGCTTCACTGTCCTTATTCAACGCGTCTTTTAGCTGCCTGCATTTGTGCGCCTCCCCAATTTCACTCCTTTGCTTATGAAAGCTAAGCTGTCAGCTCAGATATCAAATCTCAGATCACAAATCAGCATCCTGATTCAATTACAAAGACTCACTGCAAATGAACTCAAGTCAAGATTGATAGCGATTGCTGCTCAAGTGAGGTAATTAAATTTGAAAATTTTAATTACTATTTACCCAAAAAATGACTTAATTTAAAGATCTCCTTAACTCCTTATAATCGTTTATTTAGGCTCCGCTTGCAGTAACGTCTGCTTCTGCTTTTGGTTTCACTGCCACAAAATTCACACTACTTCCACTTGCTCTCGATGCAGCTTACTTGCATGCATCTCCTTCTTCATTATACATAACATAAATCACTTCGTATTCGCTTGTTTTAATTACCCATTCAAGCGCAAAATTATGCCATAATTAAATTTTATGCTGTCAGTAAATTTTTACTTCAGCGCATTTTCCAAACTCACATGGCGCATGTGCGCAACGCTGGCTTTGAGAGTAGCTAGCTGTTGAGTGCTTACTTTTTTTTTTTTTAATTTCTAAAGTTCTTTCTTCATACAGCTTCTGTTCCCACTTGGGCTTAAGACGACAAAGCAAGTTTTAGTAGCTGTTGACAGTTTTTATGAGTTTACGTTGCAGCGCTTCCCTGTCGGCGCGATTGCCACTGCCATGAATTTAGAACGCCGTCTCCAGCTTTTGCTTTTATCTTCGTTATAGTTTTTGTTTTGGTGTGGAAAAATATTTACTACCAATGAAGCAAAATTTAGCACAGTTAATAAAATAATAAATTTCAATTGAAATTAGAAAAGTTAGTTACAATCAAGGCTGATGCAAATCGAAGGCTGCTGCTGCTATGCAGACATGAATTAAGCTAAGAACTAAATTATGAGCATAGCTCGCTTAATAACAAAAATTATGCCCTCTTTAGGGTTAATTAACCTACAATGAGCGTTAAGCTGTATTTTTTTTGTAATTGATTTTTAAAATGCAGATCACTATATGTGACCTGGTCTACGAAAAGGGAGCTTACGTGCGAAAACTAGTTTTCTGTGAAAAAGTTGTTAAAAGTAAGCAACTCGTTTCGTCAGTTTCTCATTATCTCGTTAATTGTTCTCCGCGCCGGACGTCCAGTAAGTGTTGTTGTTGGTCGGAATATTATTATAGTTCATCGTGTAAGTTGCTAGTGTGGAACATTTAAAAAAGTAACACTGAAGAAGTGACGCTTACTGTTTCTGTTGATTATCGTCTTCGCATTTCGCATGAAATGAAACATGAGTGTTGATGAGGAGTTCAGTGCCGTATACGGACAATATTTCCATGAAAAGGATGATGAAAACGATGATGAAAACTATGAAGAGAGCGATGATGATGAAGACGGAGTATGTTTATCTCAGGCAGAAGATGATACCGAACAAACTTTTGTTAAGATGGACCTGTATGTTGTTGATGTAAAGGAGGAGGAGCTGGTAACAAAATTTCTGTCAAAAGATTGTTGTAATAATGAATGCCATACACTGATACCACGGGAAATGATCGAGAGTACGCGGAACAATTGTTTAGAGATGTCGAAAAATGAACTTGATTTAGTGATACTAAGTCACATCGAAGCTGGAATTATGAGTAACGAAAAGCTAGAAAGTGTATACGCAAAGCTTGCTGGGCGGAAGAAATATGGACAGAGACAGGATACAGAAGTTATGAGGCATAGAATTCAATTTACCTTCTACAGAGTACCTGTATGTCGTTCGTTTTTCCTTTTTGTACATGCCTGTACGACGAAGCGTTACGAAAATTTAGTACGTCATTTTCAC
>NW_023462787.1:0-9445 GCF_013731165.1 Rhagoletis pomonella | reverse complement strand
CTTGTTGGAATAACGCAATTCCATCATTTCATAATCTCTACAGATTGTGTAAAAACAAAGAAATTCGCAGAAAGTGAAGAAGTGCAGTCCTTTAAGCTTCTGTTAAAACCTATCGATCCTGAAATGCCGAAAGTTATACAACCAGCCGGTTTATCTTTGGAACGTCAGTGGTGCATCTATCACAATCTTCGCAGCTTAGTTTCGGATATATCTAAAGCAGATATTGTGGCTCCATTGCCGAAAGATTTGCCATCGAAGAAATGGAAGGCAAAAACTAGTGAAGATGTTCTCAAACCAGACGAGGAACCAGGTCATCCTCCTCAGGATCAACACGTAAAAAGATCTCAAGGAAAACGACAACAAAGAAAAATACATAAACTACTGAGCATTATTATTTTTGGCCCATAATACGTTTTTCTAGTGTATAATCATGTCTTTATAGCTTATAATTCAATGTATTTTGTTCATTACCAATAAATATTGTTTTGTCGTATTTTTACTCTTTTAGTACACTTCTAAGCAAGTTAGGATTTTCTGCTTTTCACCACGTGAAAAGGCATCTCATCTTCCATCCGAATCAACCAAAAAGTGAAAATTGATTTTTTGACACCTAAGCCCCCTTTCCGTAGACCAGGTCACATATATTATTTTGGGGGAAAAAATGTCGCTGAAATCTGGTTTGTGTCGATAGTCTTTTGTATCTTTTAGAAAACTTAAGAAAAGCATGTGAATAGTTAGAGAATGTAGCAAATGCTTACTTATATACTAATGCCCATGTGCGATATATAATTTACTAATATGCATGTCAATGATGCTGTAAAAGCCTTTCGCCAGGGTAGTAATATTATTACGCATCATCTTTAATTTCGGAAATTTAAAAAAATGAGATTTAGTGGGTCTACCGATCAGAAAGACATGTTGCCCGACACACGAAAGGTTGTAGTGCCAGTCCCCAGCATTAAACGATATGTGAAGCGAGGGAATGTTTTATACGTAAGAACTATTTTTAGTATAAGAGTCCATGACTTGGATCAGTATCTTTTTGTAGCCCATATATATCATCGAGAAGTGGTCCAGCTCTCAAAGTATTCAACGCGGGTCGCGATGCTGGTAACAGAGGAAGAAGAAGGCTTCCTTTGCGTAGGAAAGACTAGGTGGAGAAGGACTTTGCTTCCCTTGGCATTTCCAATTGGCGTCAGTTGGCACATAAGAGATTGGCGTGCTGTTTTGAATTCGGCCAAAATCGCTTAGGCGGTTACAGCGCCAATAAAGAAGAAGAAGGTATCGCATTACGGGGAGCTCGGAAAAAAAGCAGCTGGTGCGACCTCTGCTCAGAGTACACTTAAAATATACAACAAAGAGTTGTTCAACCTGATAAATACTGTTATTGGCGGAAACCCTACAAAAACCTTAAACCCAAGACTCCGCATTGCAAAAAATTATGGAATCAAAACATGCTTCTTGATTTTATTTGAATGTGCTCTGCTTAACTTACTAGAAAAATGATTTGGCAATAGATTATTTACAAGAATATATTGGCCAAATCTCTTAGAATGCCCTTCATTCGCCACTGGGAGGCAAATTGGGCCATACGCTTTACGAGAGCATTAATTTTTCATTGGCATCAAAACCCTGCCAAGCATCTCTAATTGGTTGGATAGATTTTTGTAGTGTCGGTGATATATTGGTGCCATTTTGAATGAGTTTTATTTAGGGATTTTAAAGCGCCCGAATGTCAGATATAATATTTGTTTTGGCCCCATTAGTCCTTTTAGACACTCGAATTAGATGATTCCATTGATGCACTTTTCTGGAACCTATGTTCAGATACTTCGCTGCTTAGTAGCTTTGTTGGTAATCGCTGTTTGTTGTGACTCCCAGTTTAGCCATTTGTCACTGCTATATTTAGATATTTCGTTTCTTCCAGTGTGGCTTAAGTCAAATTGATTTTCCTGCTTTTGACGATGCTGATGCTGGAGGAATTCAATGAGCTTTTAGACAAACCATTTTTAAAACAGAATTTCTTAGAGAGTTTACGGCGCTTGCTTAAAAAACGATTATTTCCTTTCCCTCAAAACATGTAAAAGCAACTTGTAATAATGACGGTGAAGCAATTTTTGTCTCGCTCAAACTAAGCTGAATTAAAAGTATTTTAGCCTTCAGCAGCTTTATATACGAATACCATTTCTTCATTGCTTAGTCATAGCTATGGGCTATAGGAAGATTAATAGTTTTGCAGTTTTTAAATAACGTTAAGCTATCAACATTTTGTAATACTTCGTACAAAAAAAATATTTAAACAATATTTAGTATAATGACCCATCTAACTGTAAAATGTCATTAAGATATTAGTCAATGAACGACTTAGAACAATCACGTGAGATCGTTAGCATTTATCTATTGAATACACATACACCTACTACTTTTTTTTGTAAATAGTCATGCGCATTTTATTCCATAGGGAATACATGTTTACATAAAGCAAATTAAGTGAAAAAACCATCAGAGAAGAAAATTTACTAAAAAGCACAGAATTTAAGCCGAAAAGTTTTTTAAAAATCCATATTAAGAAATGTTAAATTTTTATTTTAAATTTTAAATTTGGTATTTTAAATTTGGTATATATTATGAAACTTTGAATTTTATGGTTTTGTTTATATGAAAAGTATTTAAAAAAAATAAATAACGTGAAAATCATTGTGGATATTAAACAAAAATCACTACTTATGTGAACGGTTGAGTTAGTCCCTGAATGTTTGTATGTACATGAACCTTTTAATTAGCTGACGAATTGAAGAATTCAGAGACCTGCAAGTTTGTCATATAAAAATACAAATAAAGAAAAAAGTCAACTTTATTTAAGTGTATCTAAATAACTAAAAATAACAAGATAATAATAAAAATATTTCAGATACTTCGAACTGATTTTAGAAAAGATTTTCTGGGCCCGAATTAAAAAAGAAGCTTGATTTTTATCAACAAATGCTGCAACTCGGAAAGCTAAGATCAATCAAACTAGAAATAATAATATTCTTGGTGACTAATTTCAGATTATAAATATTACCATATTTAAAACGTTTTCTGAGGTCTTTGAACTCGATTCTGAAGATAGAATCACGAAATGCAAAATGATCGAGTCAGTAAGGCACACTTTATCTACAAAAATGCATAGGATATGAGTTTTTGGCAGCAACCGACTTTTTGGATCTGGCATATTGGATCGGCGATTTTCAATTTCATGATTCTAACAACGGAATCAATATCAAAGACCATAAACATGTTTTTATAATTTTCAAAATCTTAGACTTGTCACAAAGAAATATAATAATTTTTGTTTGACAGCCCACTTTTTTCAACTTTCACAATATTCCGTTAAAATCATAATCTTTTTTAAAATTCAATCTTAGATATATTTTCCAAAAATACATTCCCAGTACTTAAGATAAAAATATTAAATTCGGATAGATTCGGTTATTTCACACTGTGCAGCGTAGTGAAAAATAATTTAAGGAAAATGATAGAAATTTATATCAGGAATAGGGGTAGTCATATTTTCCTTCCTGTGAAATTCCACACTCCACTAATTGAGCACGCAATCCGCCGGTCTACTTCTTTAATTTAAGTTTATAACTTTTGGATAGCTAAAAATACATACACTGAGGGGAAAAATAGTAAAATCAAACAAAAACGTATTTGATCTTAATATAAAGTGCTGTATAGTGAAAAATATTCAATTAAAATAGGTTTACTATGCACCTTTTGAAATTCATGGATGGAGTTTTGCACTTCACTGATACTTTTTCATTATTAAGAAAGTGTATGTATGTATTTCCAAATTCTTGTTGACTTTATTTCGCTTTTGAAAAGGTAATAGTGTCAATTGACTTTATATCGCAACAGTATGCGTGTCAATTGACCTTATTTCCGTTTATCTTATTACCTGTCACCGAAATTCAAAGCGCTTCATTTTACTATTTTTTCCCGCCAGTATATACTCAAATACGTGCGTGCTAAAATTTGGTATGAAAGTATTCTCTTTACGAACCTTTTTAATTTATAATCAAATAAAAAATATAAATTTTTGCCAATGTTATTGTGGCTTATTAACATTTTATTTTTAATATTTTTATTGAGCTTTGTACCACGATTGTTTATTAGGAAAACAACTAGACTACTGAAGTCTAGAAAAAAGAAGTCTGATGAAGAGACGTGGTGATCTCCGAAATAGCTGCTATAACTTCTACCGCTTAGACTTGGTTGCATTTTAAATATTTCCTAATAAACAATCGTGGTACAAAGCTCAATAAAAATATTAAAAATATTCATTTTTACTATGCGGTGTTTCACTAAGTGTACTGGTTCCTAAATTCATGTGCAAACTAGTTTCTATATATATATTTTTTTAATGATATGAAGTAGGAAACACTTTGTAAAAAATCGTTAATTCAAAAATTTATCAAGAAGCCATTTTAGCAGCTTGGTACAAGTTTTATTAATGATTTGCATTAACTGGCATATCTTTTAACTAAAGGCCAGTAGGTAGCTCTTAAGAAAATCGTCAAGAAAAAGATTTCAAGATATAATGGAACGGGCATATATTTCTGTTGCAGACATGGGTTGCCTTGTGCTCTTTTTTCACAAAAAAACTATAGAAAACCCCAGTAGAAAGTGTAGCAAAGTTCTTAAGAACGGCACCTTGTAGATCATTTTATATGGAGGTTTATCTTTTCTTGTGAGCTGCATACTGGTCTTAAATCTGTAAAAAATGGCCCTGAGCTAACAGTAAAAAACGTGATTAAAAAAAAATTTTAAGACCAAATTTTTTGTTGGTTAATAGGAAATACCTACCTCGCACCACCTAGCGGTTAAATTTTCTGTGATGCTATTTTTACCCATTCAAGTAATACTCTTTCCAAATATGAACCAAATCGGAACATAAATACGGCTGTTTCAAATATCCCGACAACTGTGCCGTCTATAGGATTAATATATCTTTTATATTGCATTGCCATTGTCCTCTGAAAAAAGTATCAAGTCTGTAGCTCATCGGGAAGTTGGTTAAAAATTGATTGTAGGATTTGATTACACACAGGTGAAATGAAAGAAACGCTTGTTAACAAGTGGACGTAAAATCAAAAAAAAAATATATATATTTTTTGAAATTATCTTTAAAATCCAATATCCCATAAACGGTTGAGTTTTGGAAACAATAATGTCAGTTACTGCTTAGGACCCTGTATATAGGTGTACCAGAGAACTTAGATAGATAGAGAAGGTGCAAATTTTTGGAACGTAAAATTGTTTGGCTGAAAAATAAATCCATGGAATATCACCACAGCGCGATTAACATTTCAAGAAGAGTTAACAGAGAAAAATGTAAATTTCTGTTATGATAATGTTATATTTGTTGCAATTGTCTGGCTATGTGTTGCTAGGTTGCAGGTGAATGCAGAAACGTATTCATGTGTATTTTTTTTTATAAAATTAAATAAATTAATATAGTTAAATTATATTAAATGTACTTTTATATTAGTTAGAATTGCTGATTTGCATTTCTGCATGACCATTTGTTAAATATAATTTATTCAGTAGTTAATGTTGCTAAAAACTTAAAAAGCATCTGTTCAAGTTCGCTTCTTGTACGAGTATTATATTATGTAAATAGTAAAAATGCATGTTAGTTAAAAAAATGATAAAATTGGTTTATTCACATACTCACTTTAAAGATGGACGCATTAACAAAAAAATGTATAAAGCAATGTGTTTGTTAACTTCAAAGTTGTTTTTGAGTTTTACTGCAATACCTACTCGTAGATATTATTTGTAAATAGGTAATAGTTCTGGAGTAAAATGCAAATCCATTTCCCAGGCATGCGCATATGGATGCTTGTAGTACATACAGATGCGATCAACTAATTAGCAACGAAATTCAAAATGATATTGTTTACAAATTATGTTTATTTATTTATTTTTAATAATTCCCTTTAAAATATAATTCAATCTATAACAGAAACCACAATAATAAAAGTTTAAAGCTTGCACAATTTGCAAAATAATTAATTAAACTTCAAAAAATTGTTATAAAAATTTAAAAATTTTTAGTTAGAATATTTAGAAAATTTTCGGGTATGCAGCTTTGTAGTCCATTCAATCAAGTACACTAAAGTCCAAGTTTCTAGTCGTTAAAAATTACCGTTGATTTCTTAGATTTTTTTTTTTGTGGAGGGTGTTCGCATTTTCTTCCATATAACACATGAACCAATTTTTTTTGTATGAAAAATAAACAGCAACACCCCAACAAAAAAATCTAAAAAATCAACGGTAATTTTTAACAACTTGAAACTTGCACTTTCTTGTAATATAATTGAATGGACTACAATACTGCATACCCGAAAATATATTAAATATTCAAATAAAAAATTTGGATGACCATTTCTTGAAGGTTGATTCATTTTTTTGCAATTTGTGCAAGCTTTTAAACTTTTATTATTGTGGTTTCTGTTCCAGATTGAATTATATTTTAAATGAAAATCATTAAAAATAAATAAACATAATTTGTTGATGGCAGCTGAATGTATGTATGTATGTACTTACATATGTAAATATGTACCCAATACACATACTCCAAAATCATTTATTGATAACGTTCTTGCACATGCACATAATATTACATATAACTATGTATTTAAATACATACTAACTTTCTTCTTATTTGGGGCTGACAAACTTTAACTTAAGAGTCGACTTTATTTCGTCTACTAATATGCCCCAATAGTTTTGGAGTCAAATGAATTGACAACGTTTTTGCATGCATATATAAGTACATCCACACATACATACGTGCATATTGCTGTGTAAGTACCACGCACATATATACAAATGTATATATGTACAACTCACGGCAGCATACATACACACATACATAATTACGCGCATATTCAAATACAACAATAACTATTTCATTCATAAACGCATGCGCATATTTCTCAAGGCCAAGTAAATTCATTCATAAAAACAACCGCAGCACATCTCCCCGCAAATTCATCACCAACAAGCGCAACTTTGTCAATCCGACACAAAAATTCTAAAATCTTAAAATGAAGAAATCTCGGCCAGCCAAGTGAAAAGTGGCAATTATTTCTCTATAACCAGTAAAATAAGTTATATCGAATATTGGCAATTTTTGGTAATTTTTGGTTATTTTTGACAAAACACTCCATACCAATTTTCAATCATTAACTAGTATTTTAAAGTGTCATTTTAATAAACATTAAATAAAAGTGTACGTTTTCTGCAGGAAAATACATTATTTTTTTTTTTAATAAAATCAAAACTTCTAAAATCACAAACATATGTGGTTTTATCGGAAGTTCACAGATGTAACGTGGCAACTTAGCTCGTTTTCACATTTTTCGGTCCGAAATTGTAAAATTTTTGTCCATGACGCGCCACGATTTTTGTACAGGTGGGTCTATGTGCCTTGAACACCATTTACATATATACAAAAAAATTATTTTATTTATTTTTTAATATTAAAAATTTCTATACTTCAAAGCGTTTATAAAAAGTATATTTACATATATGCACGGACGATTTTTAATATTTTTCATCCGTAAGCAAATCTTCAGTACCATAAAAGATTCAAACACATCAAAGTACAAGCAATGCAATGTCCAAGCTAGTGCTACTCCACTGTACATGTGTATATGAATGTATGCATGAATGCGTGTAAAAAATGTCAATTCCCGTTGGTTTTTAACACATTTTAGCGGACATAGTTTTTTTGGTTTCAGCTGGTTCCAACTGTTAATGAAGCACAATTTTTATGGTTAATCTTGATGAAAGTTACATGTATCGTCGAGAACATGGTTACATGCAGAATTTTAAATTAATTAATATTCTTCTCCATATAAATTGTACGAGTATGGCTTTATTAAATGTAAACTTATGCGAAAACCTAAATATTTCGTCAACCAAGGGTTAATTTAGGTGGCGTCGTGGCAATTCGCAGAAATGTAATAATTTGTTTGTGGTTGGCGGACGGCGAGGGGAAGACGAAAGCAGAACAATCGTACATATTTATGCACATATTTACATTTACAAATGCACACATATATATGCGTTTGTCTTCTTGGACGAATGAAAAATTTCATATATGTAGTGATTTAGAGATTGCCGTTTCAGTAATGTGCCGTGGCGTGTACGCTAGAGGCGATGCAACTTCTTGGCGTCTCGCCGTTTGTCTTGGTTCAAATCCCGGACACGGACCAAGTAATAATTTTTTTTTTGTTTTTTTTTTTTAATTGTCATATCCATATTCGATTTTAAATTTTACTATTAGCTTTGTTTAAAATAATATAAATGGATATGTAGGTACAAACGCCTGCATAATTTCACATAATCGCTCAAATTTGCCAAAAGCGACTGAAAGCTTTATTGTGAATGTTTTCACTAAAATATTAGTTATTGGAATTAAAATTTTATGCGAATCCAATTTTCCAATATGTTCATGCCACAAAAATTATTTCATAAGTAGGTAATTTTAAACACACATAGTACATATGTATGAATACTGGCAATCAAAAGTGAGTGCATGCTGTTTTTTGTTTAATAATTGCAATGCCTTTTAAGTTAAATTTTTTTTGTTATTTTCGACGGGTTTTGCGGTTTTATGCATATAACAAGTGCAATATAAAAAATAGCGCTATTTTTTTTTTAAATTTGTTTGCAAACGGTCATGCGCATTTTATTCTACAAGAAATTCCCTTTTATTTGGTAAAAAGTGCAAAAAGCCGTCAGCAATAAAAAATCATTAAAAATCAACCCGATTTTTTAGCCGCTTAAAACTTGATCTTGTTCCACTAGAATTAAAAAACCTATCTATCTATCTGCGTACTCAAAATTTGTCTAAAAACTCAGATTAAACAGGTCAAAATTTAGACGAGAATTCGTTGAATTTTTCTATGTTCTGTGTAAAGTTTGAAAGTTTGACTTGTATAGTTTTGATTAAAGCATGAACCACATTTTTATAAAAAAATAACAAAAATATTTTAACTTGAAAAACATTGCAAATATTAAACAAAAAACACCATGCACTCACTTTTGATTGCCAGTGTACATACATGTACATATGTATGTGTGTAAATTTTATGCAAAACTATAATTTTATTAAATTGTATTTGCATCTTCACACAAAGAGAACAAGTTAAAAAATTTAACAAAAATTACAAATTAATGAAAATTATTTGAAGATTTACCATATTTTCGTTTATTTGCTCACAAAGAACATCACATTTCATGTTGCTCAACATTGTATTATGTTATCAACATTAAATTCAACAGAATTTCTACATTCCGACTTGAACTTTTCTAAAGCTGTTAATTTTTCGTCCGCGAATAGTTTCCACTTTCAGTTTGCACCTTCTCTATCTATCTAAGTTCTCTG
>NW_023462786.1:5924-17118 GCF_013731165.1 Rhagoletis pomonella | reverse complement strand
TTTCACTGTATATTTTTTTTATGAATTTGTTGCTCATTTTCTTCGTTTAAAAAAATCGCGTTTAGATAATATGACATTGACGGCAAATTCCAGCTGCTTTAAACTTGCACTTTATTATACTAAAATTGAAATAGAAAGCTCGACATTTTTACGAAAGTTTGTCGATTTTTTTAATGTTGTTCAAAGATTTAAACTTATTTTCATACAGTTTTTGTTAAGGAATTAACTATATTTTTATAAACAAATAATTAGAATTAAAAAATAATAAAATAAATAGTCAACTCTAGTCAATATATGAGTGTCGTGAAGTTTATCGTGATATTTAAGAACATAAAGAATTAACGATGACACTGTTTCTAACTATATGAAGCTGATTTCGACATTTTGTTTTAATAAGATTTAGTATCGAAAATATTCTTTCAAAACTTGCCTAGGAATGTGAGGTTGATAGTACACCTCTTGCTATGTAATAATGGTTATTTCAAAACCTTTTTTCAAAACTTACAAAGGCAAAAACGAGAAGGCGAAGACAAAAAGATAAAACGAATTCCCGCAGTGAATTTTCAGTATTTATAGTATTCATCACAAAATTGTACTAAAAAGTACTGCGTAGTAAACGAAATTGTATAAAAAAAGTACAATTGTACCAAAAATGCCAACACTGATGTAGAACAAAGCAGAACACAAATAATATTAAACTCATTGAAATTATTTTCAGCCTCTCACTCGACCAAATGAGTAAAATCCAGCTGTCCTATACTCGATAGAGACAAAAATTGCCGCCACAAATAAGAATTAGTATATTTTGAGTGTGTTCTTGTTTTGGTGGAAATTACTCTTAGTCATTTTTTGAATTAGTGTAGGTGCTCATTTGCACTAATTTTTATGGATCATGAATAAGTACACTAATTTTATTAGTACTCAAAGCCGGCCTCTGGTAGGCTTATTCATATGTGCTGGTATGGTATGGTATCGCTAATATGCAGGTATGTTGAATGCATCTATCGGAACAGTTTCCTTATAAGAGGTGAAAATAATGCACAGTGGTCTTGAAACAATGATAGGTATGACTAAAATGCCAACCAAAACTGCTTGCATACCTGTTTTGGAAGGCACCCATACACCAATATGCAGTTGGAATTAAAATCATATCTGCTCCTATGCCTAAAATATTGTCAAATGAAAATTTGGAAAAAATTTAACTGCAATTGTTAGTATTTCTTGTTCAACAGAGTATTCTAAAGTTATCGTTTTGTATATTAGTGCAAAAGAAAAACAGATAGTATTTTTCTCGATGATAATATTTCTGGTGTAAGCTATTTGATTGCACATCATGTCTTCTATAAGTCATCCGCAACATAAGTGTAATCACGAAGAGAACAGATTTAAAGTGTGCGCGCCTTCACCTTCAGAATTTAATATAACCGGAAAATTGGTGTGTCTTATTAAAAAATACGTTAGTGAAAATTTTAGATTGACCAATTCGAAGTTTCCATTAGGCATTTGTGGTACATGTCGTAGGGTTCTCTGTGACCGAGATATGGATATACCAAATGCAATGCGGCCTCTTCCAAACATGCCTAACTATGAAGATTCGACAAAAGAAACAAGAACAAGTTCATGCTCTTGTTATATCTGGCTCACTGCTCGGGCAACCAGCCATCCAAAAGTTATACAAGGGAGAGCACATACCTTAAATGTATTGAGTGAAAAAAACTCCACCAATGGGTTGACTGCTTTGTCAGTTGGGTCAGAATTAAAAAATCATGTAAGTAAACTCGCTAAAGCCTTCCGAAGCACAGAAATATCGGAAACATTAAAAATTCACGTGCTTCTAAATCATTTGGAACATAGTCTGCATTTTTTAGGCAACGACGGCTTCGGAATGTGGTCGGAGCAAGCTGGAGAATCCATTCATGGCGTATTTTTAAGATTTTGGCTCAATTATAAAGTTAATTCGATTGACGACCCTAAATATATAATCAATTAAAAAAAAAAAACTGTCGTTGAATTTTCATCAAAACACATATGAATTTATATAAAATAATATTTTATATTGACTTTGTAAATTTATAAAATTTATGCAAAAAGAATTATTAAAATATGCAATTATGTAATATTATCTCTTGAATAACTAAGTTAAAATATTTTATGCTTATAACGTAAGAAAGTGTTATAATTATATTACCATAGACCTTCGCGATTATATAACTAGATTTGGAAAGTTCTAGATCAACATTTTATAATATTTTAAGCATAGGAGCAGATGGAATTTTATTTTCAACGAAATTTTGATCTATGATTATGTACAAAGACAGTTATGTAAGCCGTTTTGGTTGGCATTTTAGTCATAGCTATGGTTGCTTCAAGACCACTGTGAATGCCGCTGATGCGCATTTTGGGGTAGGTATCTTAAATGTGCACTTAAGCGTAAAGGCAGCAAAGCAAAATATACTGTACATACATAATTACATCTACTACCCTGCAAAAAATTGTGCGACTAATCTCTAAAGAGAGTATTCCGAGATTACTCTCAATCGGGTACAATTGGGCATTAATTAGTCGCAACTAGTCTCATAGGGGTACTAATGGAGATCAATTAGTCTCGACTCATCCCTTATGAGTATAATTGGAGATCAATTAGTCCCCAACTCATCTCTAACGGGTATTATTAACGATTTAATGATATGTACGCACTTAGTCAATGAAATTTCATGTACGGCGTTGGCACGCAGATAGAGTATTCGCCTAACAAAACTGAGCACTCCGGTTCGAATCTCAGCTGGCGCAAATTTTTATTTTTATTTTTTAAAAGTGACTAGTCGCTTTTTATACCCATTCGGGTATAAAGGTGAACAATTAGTCTCTTCATAGGACATGCTCGAACAAAAGGGAACAGTTCATTCCATATAAAGAGATCAAAAGTGGTATTAGTCGCATGCTCCTTTGCGATTGCTCCCGGAGTCATCCCGGATTAGTCCCATTTTTTGCAGGGTATATATTTGTGAAAGTATGTATGTATGTATGACATTGTATGTATGTGCCAGATTGCAGTATAAACGGACCCTGCAGGAAATGTATCTAACTATAAGCTAACTTCAAGTTGATTAGGAAGGAGCTAAAAGTCACTTACTATCTGTATATTTTCTTTGACGAAAGCTAACTATATTTCTATGGCGATGGCCGCGAAATAGTCAAGGGTGGTTTACCTCTGCATTAGATGTAGTCAAGGGTGGTTACCTCTGCATTTGATGTCACTAACTTGTAACTAACTACTTTTGGATATAAAATATCAATACGAAAAACAAAATATTTTTTTATTTTTACTCATTTTATTACATTTCATAATTTCCATATTCTGCTGTAGGTGGCCCCATATTCGAACTCCGTCAGACATAACTTCAAATGATAATATGAAATTTCGATCTTCTTTTTATTTGTCCTCAATTCGAAAAAGTATTTGCGAAGTGCAGGATATTTAAATAGAAATGCGTTTAAAGAAAACAATCTCCTTCCCCTGCAGGAAATGAATCTAACTATAAGCTAACTTTAAGTTGATTAGGAAGGAGCTAAAAGTCACTTATTATCTGTATATTTTCTTTGACGAAAGCTATCTATATTTCTATGGCAATGTCCGCGAAATAGTCAAGGGTGGTTACCTCTGCATTAGATTTAGTCAAGGGTGGTTACCTCTGCATTTGCTGTAACTAACTTGTAATTAACTACTTTTGGACATAAAATATCAATAGGAAAAACAAAATATTATTTTTATTTGTTTTTATTTTTATTTTTAATTTTTATTTACTTTATTTATTTTATTACATTTCATATTTGTTTTCATATTCTGCTGCAGGTGGTCCCATATTCCACTCCGTCAGACATGACTTCAAAATGATAATATGAAACTTCGATCTTCCTTTTATTTGTCCTCAATTCGAAAAAGTATTTGCGAAGTGCAGGATATTTAAATAGAAACTCGTTTAAAGAAAACAATCTCCTTCATTACGCCTGCATTACTTGTCCACTTGTTTCAAGTTAGCTTTTTGTAGCCAACTACAAGTTATATATTTTATAGAAATCCCGCAAAAATGCTAACTACAAGTGGGTTATTTTTTATCAATTGATAATTTTTTTCTGCAGAGTCATTACTCCTGCATTACTTGTCAACTAGTTTCAAGTTAGCTTTTTGTAGCTAACTACAAGTTATATATTTTATAGAAATCCCGCAAAAAAGCTAACTACACGTGGGTTATTTTTTATCAATTGATAATTTTTTTCTGCAGGGGACGGACAGAATCGAACAAAATTTTGACAGAGTATTGCCATGACACCTGGGCCTATAATAGGGTGAAAAAAATTGGGATCCGAAAAGGGAGCATGGCACCTCCCATAGGCGTGAAATTTTTAATCAGCCATAACTTCCAGACCATAAGTCACATGAACTTGGTATGCAGACATGTCAAAGGTAGGTGCTTATAGGAGGGTATATAAACGAGTTTGAAAAAGAGGGCGTGGCACATCCCATAGGCGTGGAATTTTTTATCAGCTATAACTTCGGAACCACAAGTCACACCAACTTGAAATTTGGTATGCACACATATCAATGGTAGTTGCTTATAGGAGGGTATATATAAATGAGTTTGTGGAAGGGGGCGTGGCACATTCCATAGCCGTGGAAATTTTTATCAGCTATATCTACGGAACCACAAGACCCACGAACTTGAAATTTGGTATGCAAACATATCAATGGTAGTTGCTTATAGGAGGGTATATATAAACGAGTTTTTAAAAGGGGGCGTGGCACATCCCATAGGCGTGGATTTTTCTATCAGCTATAACTTCGGAACCACAAGTCACACGAACTTGACATTTGGTATCCGGACATATCAATGGTAGGTGCTTATAGGAGGGTATATATAAATGAGTTTGCTAAAGGGGCGTGGCACATCCCATAGGCGTGGAATTTTTTATCAGCTATAACTTCGGAACCATAAGCCCCATGAACTTGAAATTTGGACTGAAAACTTATCAATAGTAGGTGCTTATATGAGGGTATATATAAATGAGTTTGTAAAAGGGCGTGGCACTTCCTATAGGCGTGGAATCCTTTATCAGCTACAACTTCGGAACCATAAGTGCCACGAACTTAAAATTTAATATGCAGACATATCAATGGTAGGTGCTTATAGAAAGGTATATATAAACGAGTTTGTTAAAGGGGACGTGGCCATCCCATAGAAGTGAAATTTTTTATCAGGTATAACCTCGGTACCATAAGTCGCACGAACTTGAAATTTGGTATGCAGGTCTAGCTATGGTAGGTGCTTATAAAAAGATAAATATAAATAAGTTTGTAAAAGATGGCGTGGCAAATCCCATAGGCGTGGAAATTTTTATCAGCTATAACTTCAAAACCATAATGTACATGAAATTTAAATTTGGTATGCAGACATCGCTGTCGTCGGCCGCTGTGGTGTAGTGGTAAGCAGTGCGCGCTTCCACTCCACAATGCCTGGGTTCAAACCCTGGTCAAAGCAACATCGCAAAAATATAGAAAAAAGGTTTTTTCTTAACAGCGGTCGTCCCTCGGCAGGCAATGGCAAACCTCCGAGTGTATTTCTGCCATGAAAAACAGCTTCTCATAAAAATACAATCGCCGTTCGGAGTCGGCGTAAAACTGTAGGTCCCTCCGCTTTGTGTGACAACATCAAGGCGCACGCCACAAATCGGAGGAGAAGCTCGGCCAAACACTAACATATGTGTAAGCGCCAATCTATTATTATTATTATGCAGACATATCTATGGCAGATGCATATAGTAAGAAGTATATGAATCAGTTTATAAAAGGGGGCGTGGCACATCCCGTAGGTGTGGAATTTTTAATCAGCCAAAATCTGGGAACCATAAGTCACATGAACTTGAAATTTGGTATTCGGACATAGGTATCTATGGGAGGTGTTCAGAGTAAAGTATACACTCATGGACACAGAATTAAGTCATTGGCATTTTGTTTCCTTATATCATTATTTAAAACGTAATTTAGATAAAGAAAAATGAAACAGAACTTCTCATTTATTAAATTTTGGCTTTATTTTAAAAATAACATACAGAAAGAGGTACTTCACTATTTTCATAAAATTTTTGTGATGCTTCTTCTTACTTAATTCTTAATTAAGTCATATGAAAATAAAATGTCTATGTAAGTCAAATTTGCATTTTTTTGTATAGTTATTGAATCGAACCTTTAATATTTCGTAGGATAACTGTTTTGACGTACTACCTCAGCGCATCTTTGTTTTTACAAAAGCAGCACATTGGGCCGGAGCAATATTATTCCATTCGTTTTAAATTATCTCCAACAGAGAGGTTTTATTTGAAGTTTTTTTGGCGGCCACTGCACGTTTTATAATATCCCATAGATTCTCTATGGGGTTTAAATCGGGACTTTGGGCTGGCCGTTCGAGGACTCTAATTTGCTTCCTATTCAACCATGACTTAACGACCCGAGATTTATGTTTCGGGTCGTTGTTATGTTGAAATTTCCATGATAGGGGCAAATTTTCGGCATACTCATCAAAGAGATTATTTTCCATGATACTCTTATACATATCACCTGTCATTTTGCCATCGACTTTCACAACGGACGAAGTAAAGCACCCCCAGACCATAACCGATGACCCACCATGCTTTATGGATTTTTTTCGTGTATTTTGTATCCAAATGGAAGTTGACTGGCCGCCTTACGAAAGGCCTACCATCATTTCCAAAAACATTGAACTTGGATTCGTGGCTCCAGACAACAACTTTCCAGAAATCATGGTCGCGGTGAAGGTGCTTCTTCGCGAAACGTAAACGCTGCAAAATATTGTTCTTGGATACGTTTGGCTTTCGTCTGGGTGTTCGTCCATGTAAATTTTTTTTTCCGTAAGCCGCCTTCTTACTGTCCTTGCCGATATTTTTATATTATGTTCGTCTTCTAAAGTCGACCTTATTTGTGTTCATGATAGGAGTGGGTCTGCTTTACTCATCCTGGCTATGAGCCTATCTTCCACATCTGTCCTTTTCCGTGGCTTATTTCGCGGTAAGTTTGCAAAAGACTTGAAGTTTTTATAATGTTTTATAATGTTGACAACTTTTCCACGGGATAACTTTAATGTTTTAACCACCGCAGCTACACATCCCGTTTTTTGGTAGCATTTCCAAATAAATTCCCTTTCTGAAGGAGTCGTACTTTTGTTTTTGCCCATAAGGAAAATAAAAATGCTTCAATTAATACAATATACACTGAAATTGTGCGCGGGTTAATTTTTGTTTAAATACAAAGATTTTTTTTCACACAATTACCTACTAAAAGCAAAATGACTTAATTATTTGTCCAAATCAATCTTAACCCAACTGCAATCGAATATCAACTGCGTGCAATGGAAAGCAAGAAGTAACATATTACTTCGATATTTGCGAAGGAACTGGACTACGTTATTGGAATACATTCAAATGAGTTTGTAAAACGGGGACATATATATACAGTTGTCCACAAAAAAATAGGAGTGCCAACGTTTAAAATTTGAATTGGTCAATTCTCAATAAAAAAGCGGTTTTTTTTTTAATTTTTTTACACAAGGTAAATCGCAGAAGCTTTATTTATCTTTCCACAGTTCACACATTTCAATCAAAAATAAACAAAAATTAAGATCTCAATTTAAGTAAAAAAAATTAAATATTAGTTCCACATAAAAATAGGAGTAATGTATCTATTTTGTGATAATTTTTAAATGTTGATTTAAAATGCCTTCAGCGCTTGACAAAACTAAATTAAAACTAATATTTTGTTGAATAGCCTCGGTTTTTTAACACTGCTTCACACCTTCGTGTCATAGAGTCTATGAGATCCTGGCAACGTTTTAATGGGATTCCTTTCCATGCCTCTTTTACTACCTTCCATAAATCTCCAGTATTGGTTGGTTTTCGTTCAGCAACACTTTTTTTTATATCAGTCCACAGGTTTTCTATGGGGTTGAGGTCAGGAGACTGAGCAGGCCAACGCATAACTTCAACCCCGTTGACCCTAAACCACTCATTTGCGCACTTGCTGGCATGTTTAGGATCATTATCCTGTTGATATACCCATTTCAATGGCATATTCCATGTGGCATAAGGTAACATTACCTCATCTAATATTTTCGCATACGCCCTTTGATCCATGATGCCTCCAATCAAATGAATTGGGCCAACTCCTCTATATGAAAAGCTACCCTACACCATGACTTTGGCGCCGCCATGTTTGACGGTTTTTGTTGTAAATCGGGGATTATGCTCCGTGTTAGGTGGGCGCCGAACATACTTTCTAGAGCCTTTACTACCAAATAATTCGATTTTGCTTTCGTCTGACCACAATATGTTTCGCCATTTATTCACAGGCCAGGACACACGCTCTTTTGCTAATTGTATACGGGCTTCTACGTGTTTCTGTGTTAGTAGGGGCACTTTTCGAGGACTTCTTGCGAATAGTTTGTGTTGGACCAAACGCCTACGAACAGTTTCGGTACTAACAGTCAAATTAAGGTCATCACGGATGATTTTGGTTGATGCAAATGGGTTACTTTTCCACCGGCGTGTAATATTGCGATCATCTGCAATGGATGTTTTGCGCTTTCGTCCGCGAGTTTCGTTTTATTTTTAAAATTTAAGGCATTTGCTACCATTTGAGCAGAACATCCTACGATAACCTGTATTTCCTTGTATATGTTTCCTTGTTTTCTTAGCCTTTTGATCAATACTCGCTTTTCCTCTGTACAGTGCTTTCCTCTGCCCCCTAGGAAGAAAACCCCAATACATAAATTACCAATAATTAATTAGCATTGCTACTAAGTTATGCACTCTACTTACTTTTCAAATTTTGTGAAGTTGAAAGTTATTTTTATTAAGAAATGTTAAACACTCCTATTTTTATGTGCAAAACAATAACACGTGTCTCCATCAACTAGCAAAGCTGCACTAGAATAACTACCGCAGCAATAAAATTTTGTTTCATATTTTTGTGCTAGCGTCCCGTTATGTGTACCGCTATTGTACCGTGTCACTTACGTGCGCTCCGACAAAGTTATGCAGCAATATTCATTTTTAACACCGGCACTCCTATTATTTTGTGGACAACTGTATGTATTCATCTATTATATAACTCGGATACTTAAAACTGTGTTTTTTTGAAACCTTACCGTCTTTATTTTGAAATGGAAAGATTAAATCGTTTTTTAATCCCGAGATGCTGTTATACGAAAAAGGTTCATTCATAATGAATAAAACTCCATCCGAATTAAGCATTCTATAGTAAAACAGCTAATCGTAGAATAATTTTAATTTAGAAATTTGATCGTGTGCTTAATCCACCTAATATTAATAATGGAACAAGATTTGTAGTACAAGTGATGATCAATATATATTAGTTAAAACACGATAAAGCTAAAAGTATGGATCATAAGGATGCCTTAATGTAAGCAAAGAAAATAATAGTTTGTCTCATTTAAATTATGCTGAACTGAATATTTGTATTACTGTTTTATATTTTGATTTGTTACCCCGAACGACGTCGGGTGCTCTGCTAGTACATACATAAATACGTACATACATACATATATAAATATGCATATTATGTATGTACATATGTATGTATATAACTCTAAAAAATATTTCATTCCATAATCTATGCTTATGTATGTAATAAATTTTATTTGTTGTTTTAAATGCTGCCCTAATATAATATTCACATATTTATATGCATATCTACATATATACATACAGTTTTAACATACTTTCGTACATAATCTATTGATATACATTCCCACATTTTTATGCACAAAAATGCAGGTGTTGTATAGTACACTGGGAGCGCTCGTCGTCACTCGTCTTACCTAACAGAGCGAGTATGCAGACAACTACTCGCCTCCCACTGCGAGCGAGGCAACACACAACAGCCTCGCTCGTTTAATAGCAGCAGCGCTCGCTCGTTTGCCGAGCAAGCCAAACTTCTCGTGCCTGGCCTCATTGCTGCTACGAGTACGAGCTGCGAGCGCCTCGTTGCCTGCGAGGCATTGAGTAGGAGTTAGCTCACTCGATCGCTCGAGCTCCGAGTTTTTACCCACCCTGGTTAAACCCCCACATAATCCTATTAATACGTAAATAAACAAATACATATGCAGATAAGTAAAATATATAAAAAAAATATATATAATATCATCGAAGGTTAGGGTGTATAAACGTATAAATAAATAATATAATTAAATAAACAAATAAAATATAACAGAAGGGGTGTATAAATGCAAGAATAAATAAGATAATTAAATAAATAAATAAAATATCACAGAAGATTAAGGTGTATAAATGCCTAAATAAATAAGATAATTAAATAAATAAAAAATACCACGGAAGGGGGGGGGGGGGGGGGGGGGGGGGGGGGGGGAGAGGGAAGTGAGCTTGTGCCGCCACTGGAAAACCTAAGACGCTAAGAACAAATATACGCATCGCATTGAGGACTAAAAAAAACAGTAACAATTTACATTTAATTTCCAATAATTCGCTTATCAGTTAATGGCAAAAATACCGTTCGATTTTATGCGTATACTGCAGAAGGGAATTTAACGCAGAACTACACTGTATGCAAATATAGAGAGAAATTCGTTTAAAATACATTCCATTTTATGCAAATGTATGCCTGTATACATAATTGGAATGTTTTAGTAAAATAAAGCCAGAGAAAATACTACTCACGGGCTTTATTTCCTTGTTTATGAAATAAATCAAGCGGGCGTTATTTTCTTTTCTTTGGTAAATAAAGTCCGCGGCCACTATTGCTCTTTCGCAAAGGAAATAAATCCTGCGGGCTTTATTGCCTTTTATTGGTGTGCGCTATTTCCCCTTCGAAATGGATATAACGCCCATGGGCTTTATTTCTCTTTTTTGGCAGGCCTTATTGCACTCCACCGACCACATATACCACTCGTCATTGACACTAAACATAAAACATTTAACATAAAGGCTAAGTCTTAAGAGTCACATTATCCTACAAAAAAGTTTTCAGCGTGGTATATACCCCAATTCTTTTCCCAATGGCAATCATTGCAAAGTCAATGTCGCGAAACACATGCTTTTCTTTTTTAATATTTTTATTGAGCTTTGTACCACGATTGTTTATTAGGAA
>NW_023462786.1:0-5914 GCF_013731165.1 Rhagoletis pomonella | reverse complement strand
AACTACTATCAAGTGCAGCTGATTTGCCGCTATTTAAACTCGACAGCATGGTTGTTGTTGTCAATTCTAAACATCCATTTGCTTATTTGCTTTTTTGTATAGTTTCAGGCAGGCTCTTCCTAAACTATGTATTTGTCAATGTTATTGTGGCTTGTTAACATTTTTTATTTTTAATATTTTTATTGAGCTTTGTACCACGATTGTTTATTAGGAAAAATTGAAAAAGCAACAAAGTCTAAGCGGTAGAAGTTATAGCACTATTTCGGAGATCACCACATCTCCTCATCAGACTTCTTTTTTTCTAGACTTCAGCAGGGATCGAACCTGCTTTTCTGTTTTCTTGGAATGCTTCAAGAAAAGGTATATAAATTGAGGCTGCTTCGAAATATAATTGTAAAAACTTTTCACTTACGCGCGGCATTTTTAAAAAGTTTTACATTTGCAATCCCGGGTTGCGATAGGTCGTTCATACAGCTTTGTTCGCGACGTTGCCATTTCGCTAAAAATGCCACTTTGCGACGTTTTATGAATCGCACTATTATTTTGACATAATGCAAGCCTTAAACGTTACGACCGTTGGTTCAGATCGATCCGCAATCGAGTTCGACATTTTGCCCACAAACATTGCGATTTTGCAAGCAGTCTCATTGTGAAATCTCATTTTTACAATTTCATAGTTTCGGCTTACATTTATAAAATTCAACGAAAGCACGTGCATATTTCGGCATCAACGTCACCAAGTTGAACCAAAATTCGTAAATTAAATGGATAAATTGGAAATATTTATTAAAAAACTATTAAAATCAGTAGGAATTGGAATTGTACTGCGAATATCTTCTAATGGTTAGAGTAATCGATTAACCACAGGAGACCTTTTTGATGTGTATATATCTTTGGTTTCGGTAGGGGTAAAATTTGCGAAGCTGTAACGCATATCCCAGCAGAAAATTTCGAAGGGCTAGCATGTGTATTTCAGCAAAAAAAATTTAATTTCATTAGAAGCACCCTGTGTTTACTTGCTATTGTAAATGGTTGCATACATTTAGGCATATGCATAGTAAGAGGAAATGCGGTACAATTGATTATTACTTCCGATTATGCAAACTCCGCACATGCATACTGCTTTGTACTTATGTATGTACATTAGCGTGGGCCGAAAATCCGCTTTTTTAGAATTTTGATTGGTAATAGCGAAAATATGGTTCATTATTCTTAAAAAAAATCTGTGTGAAATGTGAAAAGTTTTGGTCAATATCCTAGGCTCGCCCAAGTCCATCAAAGTTCAAGTACTAAAAAATGTTTTCTTAGCTAACTTCCTTTCTTTACAAAAAAGGTCCATATACCAAATTATGTAGGACTAATACTTTCGAAGATTATTGCAATTTTAGTAAAAAAATGTTTTAATTAATTTATTTAGTAATTTTTATTTTTTGAGCATATTGAACTTTGATGGACCTGGGCGAGCCTAGGATATTGACCAGAAAGTTCCAAATTTCACACAGATTTTTTTTTTAAGCATAATGAACCATATTTTTAATATTGGCGGATTTTCGGCCTACGCTAATGTACGTACTAGTCTGGCAAAGCGCTAGTTCCGCCCTACAAATTTCAGAACTGTCTCTGAACTACTTCAACTAGAGTTGGACGGTTGAAACTCACATGTTGCTAGTTGCGCTGTCATCAATGTTACTCGTCCTGTTCATGTGAAAGCTGACAAGAGATGCACAAATATACCATACTATAGTATTTTTTCGATTTTCTTAGACCCTAAAACTAATAACAAACTGTTTTCGATTATTTAATAGTATGTAATTCTCTAGTTTATGGGGCAACTGCTAAAATATTTCCAAAAAAGTCGTTATTGGTAACATTAATGTATTTCTTATACATTTATACGTACGTATAAAATTGAATTCAAAATATAACCATACATTTTAGTTAAGTTACACTTAACAGCAAAAGTCTGCGTAGACCATTTCATTTTTAAATAGGCACAGTATATTGAGAGTTAAAATTTGTTTTATTTTATAAGAATATGGTCATTAGACTGCCCCAAGAATATATGGAAAAAAACTTGTGTGCAAATTTTGATATGCATACCCTCTATATTTGTGGTTTTTAGCGTAAATAGCATATATATGAAGTTTTATGGCCGTAGGCTAACGATAACCCGTGCCGACTTTTAGTTGAAGTTTTAGTTAATAACTTGAACTTAGACTGCCAAATCGTCCATGAAAACTTTGGAAATGCAATAAATTCGAAATGTTTCCCATATTTGAAAGCATTTCAAGTAAATCTGCATCTTTAAATTTTTAATAGGACGACAGGATTTCTCCCAAGGACATCGAAAAAATTAATTAATCGAAAAGTATAGCGGCTTTTTAACGGTGTATTACAAGGCTGCAAAACGATATGTTTTCTAGTCGAATAATTTGTGTATGTCCTGAAGGATTGCAATTGTAGAACATTTTTTAATAGGTGTGACAGGGCGTATGATGAACATTAAATTATTAAATTCAACTTGTATTACAATTTTTTTTCCTCATTTAAAAAAAATACCTTTCATAATACTAAATACTCAAAATAAATTTAGTCTTTGACATGTCCTCTCGGGTTGATATAATGGTTGTACTTCCGTATGACATAAAAAAAAATTTAACTAAACATAATTTTCATATCGTACTGATTTACAACAGTTGAACAGCCTGAAGGGACCTATAAAATAAGAAAGCATATTATTTAACATTTTGTAAGGCATTTTTTTAAGAAAAAGGAATGTAGTAGAAAAGTTTAATTTAATAATTTTGTATTCATCATACGCCCTGTCACACCAATTAAAAAATGTTCAGAATTGCACGTTTTCAGGGGATAAACAAATTTTTCTACTAGAAAAGATACATATGTACGGCAGGATATCTCCTCGAAAAAATTAATTAATGGAGAAAGCATAGTGGATTTGAAGGGGTTGTTACAAGGCTGCAAAACTATGTTTTTAGTCTAAGAATTTGTGACCATTTTTTAATTAAATTTTTATATTCAACTTTTTTTTAACAAATTCTCTTCCTCCTTTAAAAAAATGCATTGCATAATATTAAATAAACAAGATAAGGTGTTTTAGTGTTTGACATGTCCTCTCGGGTTGATTAAAGATTAAATGTGGCAGTATTAATTAGAAAATTTTAAAAATATCCTTTGAAATTTTTATCCTTTAGTATCCTTATATATATTAATAAGATTTAAATTAAACTAAGATTCTTCAAAACTCATTAAAAATTAAAAATCTTGAAGGCTAATATTTTTAAGGGACATTTTTGACATGTTCGAGAAGGATAATTGAAAACAAAAGTTATATCTCCATATTTTGTCTAAACTTTTGGAAATATATTATAAATTATGGTCCTTTGGAAAAAATCCTGACTACCAGGTAAAAAACCAAAAACGCAGGCTTACTAAATATTATGTCCTAATACTGTAGGGAGTATAGTAATACCGTCTTATAAAGAAGTAAAATTAGTAAATTAACAAAACAGGCGAACTGCAACAAGCTTATTCTGATAACTTTGACTGCAAGTCGGCACGGGTTGCCGTGGTTGGAATTGCATAAAATTTGATTCCTATATTTTTTAAGATAACACCAATGAAATGAAGGGGTATGCGTAAAAAAAAACAATGTTGGTTTTTTGGGACAGTCTAATGGTCATGCTTAAAACAAAATCATATAAACCGTGTTTTAAAACTTTATGCAAAACAAGGTTAAATTTAACGATTTTTCATCAAAACTATTGACTTTTTAATCAGATATAAAAAAATAAACATAAGTGGTAAACAATCCCACTTTCATATGGGGGTGCTATTGATATGAACGATACTGTATGTACATACGTAAATATATCACTGAGAACAGGAAATGTGTAGTTATGCAGTGATTTTTTTTTTTTAATTTCCAATGTTTTTTATTTTAAATATTTTTCGTTAAGTTTTTATTTAAGTAGTATGTCTCATACTTCATAAACCATTTAAATTCAAATTCCTAACTGTGCTGCAAACTTGATAGAACTCTTAAAAACTGTCTTCAAATTTCAAACTTTTTAATCGGGGATTTTTATTTATAAATACATATTTCGAGTATTCTGTTTTGCAGCCCATCAAATTTTAGTGTAGTAAAGTGTAATCTTGCATCTTAAACAAAAATATTTAACTAGGAGGATACCTTCAAGTCGTGCGAAGAAAGAGTTATAAAAAATCAGCGCGATTAATTATTATAAACTGCATATTTATAAACTCTGATTTAAAATATTGAAGTTTTTATAACAGTTTCTAGAATTCTACTAAATATCCAACACAGTTAGAAAAGTGAATTAATTTGTTTATGTTATAATGCCTATCAGCCATCCTTAAATAAAAAATGTACGAAAAATATTTAGCATGAAAACTATTGTGAATATTCATTATTCTATATATTCTTAATTCAATGTCGGGAGTCTGCATTACCTTTCAATAAATTTAATACAATTTAACGCTGAGTTATCACAAATAAGCATTCACCGTTTTTCTCATTTTTTGAAACCACTTGGTTTAGATTTTTAATTATAAGCATCTCAGAAATACCCATTATACGTAAAAATATAAATTATTTTTAAGAATAATGGTTTTAGAAAATGAAGGAATACCTGACACTTTATGTTCCCAATTTTAAAACACAGTTTGCCTCAAGCAGTACATTAGTGCAAATCAAATAGCTCTTTAAACATTAAATGAAGTACATATTTTTGATGTGTATACATCTTTGGTTTCGGTAGGGGTAAAATTTGCGAAGCTGTAACGCATAGCCCAGCAGAAAATTTCGAATGGCTGAACATGTGTAATGCAGCAGAAATTTTTTGATTTCGATAGAAGCACCCTGTGTTGACTTGCTATTGCAAACGGTTGCATACATTTAGGCATATGCAGAGTAAATGATATGAAATCATTTGTTGCAAATGGTTTTGATATTCGTAGCATGATTTTAGGCATAGGCCTAATAGGTCTATTGGTAAAAAAGCAATGCGAAAATTTTAGAAATACTGAAATCATTTTTTAAGAATATATGTATATCGTCGTTTAAAGTACAAAACCGCGTATCGTCATTCTGCAAAACCGCGTAACTGACATTGGCTGCCAAAAATTGGATTTGCTCACACAAGCTCTTGGCTTAATCCTTATCCATTCGTCCTGAAATATACCAGCCAGAAATGCGATTGCTTTATAAAAAAGAGAACTATTTTGAAATATGAAAGTTTTTACTCTAGAAAATAATTTCTACAACTTCACATACACGGTTTTGCATTTTGCTGATACGTGGTTTTGCATTTTGTTGATACGCGGTTTTGCAGCTATGATCCAATAATTTTCGTGTAAAATCCTGTAAAAATGTCAAACAGCAAAATTACTCTATGAAGTGAGAGTAAAAAGTGAGTAACAGCAAAAAGCGTCGAGTAAAATCTTGCATCTTCATTCTCTACACAACTCTCCAAAAATCGCTCTCATGACAGGATTTTGGAGTACGCGATAATTTTTCCCGTAACTTCCTCCGAGTTCGTGTAAAAACCTGTAAGTTCATTGAGTACGGGATCAGAGCTAATACAAGATTGCACAAAGAGAAGACGAGAGTAAGAGGAAATGCCGAACAAATAAATTTAGCTTCCCATTTTGCAAAGAAAAGATGGTTGTTATATGTATTCATAACTTTAAGGTTAACCTAGCGACAGATGAAGCAGAACCACAGATTAAATTCCTAAAAGAAAAACTAAATTTTGGAATAGATACAAATATACCCAGCAAACATTGAGGTTAGTTATCGATTAGAGACTGATTGGAGGGCTAGCCACATTCTCCAATCTCAAACGTTAGAGAACGACTCGAAAAACTATCGAGA
>NW_023462785.1:8554-17119 GCF_013731165.1 Rhagoletis pomonella | reverse complement strand
CACTACAAAATCTCCCACCTGAAACGTCTTCACTTTATAGTTTTTCAACTCGCTTTGCTTCAAATTGTAGTTTTCCAATTTTTCAATGTTTTGTTTTGCTTTATCACGTAACTCTTCCATATTGTCCCGCCCCCTTTGTGAAAGGCAGTCCTCTAGGTATTCCGTTAACTTATCAATCAAAGGGCCTCGCTGATTTACTCCAAATAACGCTTTACTTGGCGTCATACCAATAGACCTGTTTACTGTGATATTAAGAGCGAATTCTATTTTCGCCAAGTGCTTAACCCAGTCAGCATGTTGAATCGAGCTACATACAAGCATACCGACTAGAGTACGATTTACCCTCTCAACCTGGCCATTGGCCTGAGGCGAGTGACCGCGACTTTTACGTGCTTGATATTTTTACTTACCATAAACTCAGAAAAATCTTTATACATCTAACTGGGCGGCTATAGTATTCAAAATATTTGCTTAACGACGCGTTGACCTATCTTGTACTTGTTGTAAGGACAGGGTACAACTCAGTGATGCCAGTTTGCGGGATTTCGCCCTTTTTTCTGGATTTTATGACTTGAAAGGGCGAAAGGGATTTTCTGTCGAAAAACGGGAAGTTTTGTAATATCTTTGCCTCATTCTAATGCTGACTGCGAACGAATTTTTTCGATGGTTACTGACATCAAAACGAAAAAGAGAAACAGATTAAGCGAACAAGCATTAAATGCAATATGTGTAATCAAATCTAATTTACTTAACAAACTACTTCTGTACAACTTATACTTGCAATGATAGTCACTTAAAACGAATGAGAGGGCTGTTTGTATAAATTACTTTTGCCTTAAATAAATGTAAAAAAGTATATATATATATGAGAGCTATATATTGCATAACTATGGAAATACTTGTGTTTTTTCATCAGAAAGCATTATATGTATAATAGATACAGCGCGGGATTTCTGGTATAACTTTAGTACAAAACGGGATTTTGGTCATATTAGAATGGGATTTTTTTAACGCAGTCACTGGCAACACTGGTACAACTTCACGTATTTTGTGAAACTATCGATGATAACTAAAATGTGCTTACGCTTAGACTGCAGTGATGGTAACGGTCCTAAATGGTCTATTTGGATTGTATGGAATGATGTGGGCTCCTTGGGTATATTGTGAAACAATCTTTCATTAGGTTTTAGTGGAGGAGAATACATGATGCATCGTATCAAATTTTTTGTGAATTTGTTTACTTTATTTTTCATATCGGGAAACCAATAATTTGTTTTTATTTTCCTATAACACTTTTCTATTCCGAGATGACCTAGATGTTCATGGGTCGTTCTAATCACTTCCTCTTCCATTTCTTGAGGTACATAGAATAATGGATTGTCGCCATTCTTTCTGTACACTATCCCATTTAGCATCTCAAAACTATCATGTTCCCCACTCTCTAGCTGATTTTTCAATTCTGATATTTTGTTATCGCGTATTTGTGCTGCCTGCAACCGGAAGTCAACATCTTCGCTATCAACCACTGCTACAACTTTTTCATAGTCTGTTTGACATCTACTAAGTGCATCCACGTGTGCCATTTTTGCTCCAATTCGATGTTGAATTGTGTAATCAAAATTCTCTTACTCTAAAGCCCACCTTGCTATTCGGCTGTTTACCATTTTTTTTGTTCAGGGTCAATGCCAATGAATTGCAATCTGTAATGATTTTAAACTTAATGCCTTCTAAATAAATTCTAAAGCGGCGCAAGGCATTTATAATTGCGAGAGTTTCCAACTCAAAACTATGATAACGTGCTTCAGCTTCGGTAGTGCGTTTAGAAAAGTAAGCAATAGGGTGAAAGGCCTTGTCATCCTGCTTTTGGAGCAATATGGCGCCATACCCGATTGCACTAGCGTCGCAATGAAGTTCAGTCTCCCTATTTGGATTATATATTGATAATATTGGACATGTTGTCCATTTCAATTTAAATTCTTCAAATGATGACATGCACTCATCATTGAATTCAAATTTTGCATCTTTTTTCATTAGTTTGTATAACGGGTTAGCGATTATTGAAAATGATTTAACGAACTTTCTAAATTATGAACATAATCCCAGAAATGATTGTGCATCCCTTTGGTTCTTAGAGCGCGGGTACTCTTCTATGGCCTTTATGTGGCTATGGGACGGTTTTGTTCCCTCGTACGATACTTGATACCCTAAATATTCAATCTCATAATATGCAAACTTACATTTCTCTACTTTTAGTTCTAAGTGAAATTCTGCTAAACGAGTCAATACCCCTTTCACTAGTTCACAATGCTCTTCGATTGTTGCGTTAGCTATTAGGATATCATCCATATACACTATTATCTCGTTTTGGAAAACAAAGTCTTTCAATACTTGTCTTATAAAGCGTTGGAAAACAGCTGGCCCGTTTTTAAGACCAAATGGCATGCGCAAAAATTCATATTGTCCATTCGGAACGACGAACGAAGAGTATTTGACTGACTGCTCGCTCATTTTGACTTGGTGAAATCCTGACTTCAGGTCTAACAAACTAAACACACGTTTACCGCCAAGTACTCAAGACAATCTTCGAATAAGGGGAGTGGGTAGTTATCTTTTACTATCAGCTTATTTAAATTTCTGTAATCAATACACATCCTTGTTTCACCCGATTTCTTTTTTGCCAACACATCCGGGGAGGAATATGGAGAGTTACTGTGTCTTATAATTTTTTGTTCTAAGAGTTCGGTAATACTACTTTCTACCTTTGCCTTTTCTGTAAAGGAAAGGCGCCTCGGAGAGCAAGATATAGGGGTACTTGAAGTCAAATGAATGTGCGCTTTGTATTCACAATCTATCGGTTTATTAGATGTTTTCTTTTGGTAGGTTTGCCTTGTCAATTGGTTAAAATTTCTCGTCCAACTGATGGGCAATGTTGGGTTTATGTTCATTGCCTCTTCGAGAGTTTCAATACTACAAACTTCCCGAAAACTATTATCTTCCAAAAGGTTGCCCGTATCCCCTGTTTTAGTTTCAGTAATATGCACACTGTGTTCCTTTTTGTCGGAATTCAATTCATTTTTATTTATATTGACTAATGGTTTAGATTTTATGCAAAGGTGTATGCTAAACGAACTCAAAAAATCTCTTCCGATTGGACATGGCATAACGCCGTCCTCTAAAATAGAAAAACTTAAACACTTAACAATATTTCGGAATTTCGTAGGTAATTTAATTAGGCCATAGCATTTTAGTTTTGAATTTTCTATAGCTGTAAATTTAATGCACTGCTTAGCGATGTATGCGCGAAAATTTTCGTTAATGAGGGACCGTTTTATAAAGTTAGTCGGACTGCTAGTATCAAACATGCAAGGAAATAAACTAAATTCTAAAGTTTTGTTCAAAGCAACACTCACCGTTCCTTTGTAGTTGACTTCCTCCCAGTGATCGTCATCGTAAACTGCGCCGACAACCTTTTTGGGGAAACTACCATGAAGGTGATTCGTATCTCCGCAGATAAAACACAATCCTCTTAGCCGCCTTGGCTTTTTGCAGTCTGCAGAAAAGTGTCCGTATGCGGAACAGTTGTAGCACCTGGTTTGTTGCGGTTTTTCTGCCTTTGCTTGTCCACTTATGTTGTTGATGAGTTTCTCGTACTTCGGCAATGCTTTCTTCAGGTCATCCAAAGTAGTTGCGCTATAGAGTACTGAAGCGCACGCGGTTTTGTCTTGCAGCCCTTCAATGATGAACTCGACCAAATCGTCGCCTTTTATCGGGCTGTTGGAAACGATTTTCTGCATAGCCAACACGTAATGCTGTAGACTCTCTTTACCTTTATTCCAACGCCGCGTTCTAAGTTTTTAACTGTGTCCCTATAGCTGGGGACCTTGAAGAACTCTGCTGTTAAGTGCGCTTTTAGTTCAACCCAGTTGTGCGCTACTGCAATTTCTGCTAACATTTTTGCACTTCCAGTTAGCAATTGTCGCGCCAAGAGAAGCTTTCGTCCGTCGTTGCAACCATACGTGTCGGCTGCATATTCGAAGTTGTCGATCCATTATCGCCGCTAAATTTCGGCACCAGCACTTCGATGTCCCTGAGTGAGTATGTATATGTGTTTACCTGAGCACGGTCAGTAGTCGACTCGTTGAGGTCTTTTTTCAGGCGCAAAATTTGCAAACACTTCTCCAACGTACTACACTGTGCTGTACCACCCTCGTATTCCCTTTGCTCATTTGCGGTTAGCTTTGGGTCAACCGTTGCACCGTTACGTACGGTATTTTCGCAGCCGTTAGCTTTGCTTTGCAAAATATTTTCGGCTTCATCGTAAAATAGTTGACTACCGCTACTTTCGCACTGCTTATCCCCGTTATTGGCGCTTTGCAATGCCTGCTGCTTTCCCACTGCAATATCCTGGGTTTGTTGTTTCCGTGGCGGAGCTCCCACCTCTGCTTGCCGTGCACCTGGAACTGCTGTGTTCCGTGGTGGAGCTCCCACTATGTCTTGTAGCAAAGACACAACTTCGTCCTCAGTAGCTGATTTGCGGACCGCAATTCCCGTTTCCGTAAGAACCGATGAAATTATATTTTTTGCACTGCTTTCCATTTCGCGACAGTTTAAACGTTTTTCTTTTCTTATCGGAAGTATTTTACTTTAAACGGAAGGAATTCACCGGAAGAATTTAATGTAACTTGTATGCTCGGTACCACACCTGATGCTGTAGCAAGATAACCTTCTGCGATTGCGTTTCGATAACAATTGCCTCTTTATTTTTTATTGTATACGCAAGCGTGACATTTGTCGGTCACCATAGTATATGTATATGTTCACAATAGATAAGCTTACATATTAGTCCCCGTTTACAGTGTGAAATATAAATTTAAAGTACACTACATCCATGGGCGTCGCTAGACTTTGAAGTTTACCTTATATTTAGGTATACAATCTTCGATTATTACCGCGGCGACCACAAAAGTGCAGTTGCCAATATAGCAACTCAGTTGCCAGCTTGCAGTTGCCATCTGTAAAACCATTTCAGCCAGTGGCCACCCAACTTAAGTTCGGTTGCCATATGCCTAAGTCGGCTCAGCTCGATGTTCTGGTCACATACATAAGTACACATTTTCATGAGTATATCTCTTTTTATTCTGGTACTTACAAATATCGGACCAAAGTTATAATACCATTTCATGCTCATGAAAGGTATAGTTTTCAGATTTCAAATCGGTGAAGTAGGTAACAAAATATAAATTTAAACATTTTCTTAACTTCTTCCCAGCGTATCTATTAAAATGTCATTTTCAAAAATTCCATGCATTGCTATGCTATTTCATTCCATCTCAAACATATACTGTTATAGCAAGCATGTCATTAGGAGTGTACTCGTAGGGCCAACTAAGCAGAAAATAAATTGCAAAGTTAATCACCAGTGGCAACTGTGCAAGTGATCAGCTGTTTCAAAGGTTGCAAGTTTTTGCAAATTTTGCGTTCTCGTACTTCTGTTGATATTTCGTCTCTTTGAGAGCGAATGCTACTAAATTCTCAGAACTTTTGCTGCTGGAGAATTTTGCCCTCTCAATACGAGTACACACCTATTGCTTCTTAGCTCAGCTGATGTTTGCTGTTGTGTTTCTGCAGCATATTTTTAATACTGTTTAATCCTGCCTTGTATGAAAATGTATATAGATTTTTAATTAGATAATTGTTTAATAAATTTTACTATAGTAGGAGCTTGCAAAATTCGGAAAATTTCTTCCCGTATATACAATGTAAATAATAATGCTGAATATGTTGCAAGTGTTCCTTTTGTTGACATGCATAAATTTGATGCATGATTTGATTAGAATTTATTCGGCAGTGTCTTCATATATCACTTTCAAACATGTATAAGCGACATGATATAAACTGGCACTTGCATGATGTGTTACATGTCGCTATGTTTTGTAGATACTAAAATCTATATATAATCGCTCAGTCATACGACTTAGTTAGGCCTATCTGTAGCAGCCACAGAATTTAGCTATATATCAAACTAAAGTGCAAGCTGCAGTTGCAGTTGACCGTGTTTGTCAAAAAATAAAAAGCGGCAGAAAAGTCGATAGTGAGTAATATAATCTATTGGAAAATATTAACCATTTTTCCGTGGAATTGAGATTCGGAAAAGTTATTAGGTATTATTCATAGTTTTGAAATATATTTCACGAAAGTAAAAAATAAAAATAGCCGAGATCCCTTTCTTTTTTAAACACCTAGGATATCACTGACCATTAAAAAGGACCCTGAATGACCGCAAACCTCAAAGCATTACTCATTTTTGTATGTAATTTTTAAAATGAACGATCCAAAATTAGCCGGTATACATATTTAAAATTTTTTAGAACCAGTGGTTGAATTTTTGTACTGAAAGGGTTAACCCCAAAAGTCTTTTTTAATTTTAACACAAAATTGACTTTTTATTTTGTTGTTTTAAATAAATGTGGTTATAGTTTTTATTAATAAAACTACGTTTTATTATTAGTCAAACTCACAACTTCAATAGTGTTTAAAAAGTAAGGCAGGACTATGTGTATTAGCGTGGGCCGAAAATCCGCTTTTTTAGAATTTTGATTGGTAATAGCAAAAATCTTGTTCACTATGCTCTAAAAGCAATCTGTGTGAAATATGACAATTTTTGGTCAATATCTTTCGCTCGCCCAAGTCCATCAAAGGGTAATATGGCCAAAAAATAAAAATTAATAAATAAATTAAGTAATAAATTTTTTTACTAAAATTGCAATAATCTTCTAAAGTATTAGTCCTACATAATTTGGTATATGGACCTTTTTTGTAGAGAATCGAAGTTAGCTAAGAAAATTTTTTTTTTAGTACTTGAACTTTGATGGACTTGGGCGAGCCTAAGATATTGACCAAAAATTTTCACATTACACACAGATATTTTTTAGAGATAATGAACGATAGTTTTGCTATTACCAATCAAAATTCTAAAAAAGCGGATTTTCGGCCCAAGCTAATGTATATTTTAACTCACAGGTTATCTTTTAAGTACATAAGCCTCTAAGGCGTATGTTAAGGCCTTACGTTACTCTCAAATAGATTAGGCTTCTAGGGTTAAGAAATCTTTAGTTTGAAAGTGTGATATTAAATGCCTTTCACCATAAACGGCGCAAATTTTCAATGATTATTGCGATTCAGATTAAGACTAATACCAGTTATTGTGAAAGGTTGGACTATACCTTAAAGATTACGGTTTTCTCATGGCCCACTGCACGAAGCTTAGAGTACAGTAATGTCTTTTAAGAACTTAAAAATTATCTTGGGTTATCAGGTGTCTAGCAATACAAGATTAATTGTTGTCTTTCACGAAGTTCTTTAAATAAATTTTGAGCTAAGTACTCACCCGTATTTCGGGGGTTACTACTAGTTTTAATAAATTGTTACTTTAATTTCCTATAAAATTTACCTTTAGGTTTATGCATTTTAAGAATAGATCGAAAATTTGTTTTAGAGAATCAATGTGAAATAATTGCAGAAACGATTAACCGGTTTGCTGAGCAACCGAGGCGTCTGCTTTTCAAATAATTTTTGTAAAACAAACGGCAAGTACATATCGTCCCCCGCATGTCAGAAACATGAATGTGTAAAGATGAAAATTTTGGGATTTTTTTATATGTCGGGCCCCCTAAATTCGATCCTGGCGACGCCCATGACTACATCTCAAATTTAGCTTGTCAGCCATGGAAGCTAGATGCCTACGAAAGTTATTTCATAAGCAAAAGAAAGATGCTTTGAATGTTGTCGAAGGGAACATACAATCACCTTTGTTTTCATTAGTGTGATTTATCTGTCTCACCGAAGGGTCACTGCTAAAGATGGTCGCCGTTTGAGCGTTCGAAATTAGCATACAATTGTAAGTCCAAATATTTATATTTGACTTTTTCGTGTTGCAACAATAAGGTTTTTCACGTCCTATATGTGTTTGTGTTAAATAGTCTGGGTTTCAACGTTTGTGTTCAACATGTATTATTTAAGCAATTATTTAATATACAATTCTGATTGAAAGGAACATTTTAACACCTAAGCGCAACAAAAATCACAACGAGAAATTGTTACAAATTTTATTATTTTAATTGTTAAAACAGTTTGAAAAACTAAAAATTCTTAAAAAACTTTCGTACCCTCTTTTAGAAAACTATTTTTTTACGTACTCACAAAGTTTCATCAAAATTTCGTAAAAACTTTGGTCGCAATAATTATTACAAAAATATTAAATTTAAAAAAATTCATATAAAAAAATCGGATACATACTGGCGAAATACATACTAAGAAATGCAAATACTTATTGCAATAATCGTTACTTTGTGAAAATTGAGGAGGTCACTTCAGGAATTTTTACTAATAAGGAAAATATATAGTCTTATCTATGGCGGCCTCTGTGGTGTAGTGGTCAGTAGTGCGCCGGTTCAGCCAAACATCAAAAAATAAAAAACAGAGAAAGTTTCTTCTAAAGCTAAGTGCACAAGGTTGTTACGGTCAGCCTTAACTTGCAAAACTTAATGCAGCTCGAATGCGACCCTG
>NW_023462785.1:6782-8454 GCF_013731165.1 Rhagoletis pomonella | reverse complement strand
AAATGGCCTCGAGCTCATTATAAAATTGTTGAATATAATTGTTAAAAAGGCCAAAAAATAACAAAAAACAGAAAACTATTATCTTCCAAAAGGTTGCCCGTATCCCCTGTTTTAGTTTCAGTAATAAGCACACTGTGTTCCTTTTTGTCTGAATTCAAATCATTTTTATTTATATTGACTAATGGTTTAGATTTTATGCAAAGATGTATGCTAAACAAACTCAAAAAATCTCTTCCGAGAATAATTGGACATGGCATAGCGCCGTCCTCTAAAATAGAAAAACTTAAACACTTAACAATATTTCGGAATTTCGTAGGTAGTTTAATTTGGCCATAGCATTTTAGTTTTGAATTTCCTATAGCTGTGAATTTAATGCACTGCTAAGCGATGTATGCGCGAAAGTTTTCGTTAATGAGGGACCGTCTTATAAAGTTAGTCGGACTGCCAGTATCAAACATGGAAGGAAATAAACTAAATTGTGGACATATTCTAAAAGTTTTGTTCAAAGCAACACTCACCGTTCCTTTGTAGTTTACTTCCTCCCAGTGATCGTCATCGTAAACTGCGCCGACAACCTTTTTGCAGTCTGCAGAAAAGTGTCCGTATGCGGAACAGTTGTAGCACCTGGTTTGTTGCGGTTTTTCTGCCTTTGCTTGCCCACTTATGTTGTTGATGAGCTTCTCGTACTTCGGCAATGTTTTCTTCAGGTCATCCAAAGTAGTTGCGCTATAGAGTACTGAAGCGCACGCGGTTTTGTCTTGCAGCCCTTCAATGATGAACTCGACCAAATCGTCGCCTTTTATCGGGCTGTTTGAAACGATTTTCTGCATAGCCAAAACGTAATGCTGTAGACTCTCTTTGCCTTTATTCCAACGCCGCGCTTCTAACTTTTTAACCGTGTCTCTATAGTTGGGGACCTTGAAGAACTCTGCTGTTAAGTGCGCTTTTAGTTCAACCCAGGTGTGCGCTACTGCAATTTCTGCTAACATTTTTGCACTTCCAGTTAGCAATTGTCGCGCCAAGAGAAGCTTTCGTCCGTCGTTGCAACCATACGTGTCGGCTGCATATTCGAAGTTGTCGATCCATTTGCGCACCTCACAGTCGTCATCGCCGCTAAATTTCGGCACCAGGACTTCGATGTCCCTGAGTGAGTATATATATGTGCTTACCTGAGCACGCTCAGTAGTCGACTCATTGAGGTCTTTTTTCAGGCGCAAAATTTGCAAACACTTCTCCAACGTACTACACTTTGCTGTACCACCCTCGTATTCGCTTTGCTCATTTGCGGTTAGCTTTGGGTCAACCGTTGCACCGTTACGTACGGTATTTTCGGCTTCATCGTTAAGTGGTTGACTACCGCTATTTTCGCACTGATTATCCCCGTTATTGGCTCTTTGCAATGCCTGCTGCTTTACCACTGCAATATCCTCGGTTTGTTGTTTCCGTGGTGGAGCTCCCACCTCTGCTTGCCGTGCACCTGTAACTGCTGTGCTCCGTGGTGGAGCTCCCACTATGTCTTGTAGCAAAGACACAACTTCGTCCTCAGTAGCTGATTTGCGCACCGGAATTCCCGTTTCCGTAAGAACCGATGAAATTATATTTTTTGCGCTACTTTCCATTTCGCGACAGTTTAAATGTTTTTCTTTTCTTATCGGAAGTATTTTACTTTAAA
>NW_023462785.1:3038-6682 GCF_013731165.1 Rhagoletis pomonella | reverse complement strand
ACAGTTTAAATGTTTTTCTTTTCTTATCGGAAGTATTTTACTTTAAATGGAAGGAATTTACCGGAAGAATTTAATGCATCTTGTATGTATATGGCTCGGTACCCCACACCTGATGCTGTAGCAAGCTAACCTTCTGCGTGTGCGTTTCGATACCGATTGCCTCTTTATTCTTTTATGTATACGCAAGCGTGACATTAGTCGGTCACCATAGTATATGTATATGTTCACAATAGATAAGCTTACATATTAGTCCCCGTTTACAGTGTGAAATATAAACTTAAAGAACACTACAAACGGTAAAACTGGCACATACATAAATATATGAAAGAATGCACTCAGCCGACGCCTCTAGCCATTGTGTGTTACAAATTTAAGTTATCGGTGGAAATTTTTTTATCCCCCCCAAAGCCAAATCCTGGCTACGCCACTGCGTGCGGTTTAGTTAAAAATCAGTTAAATATATAAAAATATATGCGTGAAATATATATATATATATAACCGGTTTTTAGTAAACCGCATATATATACAAATTTGACCATTATAGCAACTATAATTTAAGTTTTTAGTTTTTTAGTTATTTACATATAATAATAAAAAAATTACCAAAGGTTCTATTTCGAACTTCGATTTCGGAGGCTAACTTCGAAAAACGGCAAAATTATTTTTTTACCTATGGCTCAATCTCTTACAAAAAATTGGTTTGGTCCAATACCCAGCCGAGTGCTGTACGGTGTAATGATTCCAGTATCTTCTTTTAGGTATATTGTAACTCTCAATATCTTATAAAGAGAAGTGTAACATTTTTTTTACTCTAAAACTAAGAAAAAGGACGAAATTTGAGGGTGTGGTAGTTTACATATTAGTCCTTGACATATATTTTTTTCAAAAATAAATATTAGAAATTCCCAAGGATATTGAAGGATAAAATTTTAAAAGGACATATTCAACACTTATTCGTCCTGATGCACCAAAAAATTATTATTTTTTCCTATTCTACAGAATTTTTCCTTATAATTGATACCCATATTGATACTCTACAATGAACCCAATATTTTAAATAATTTTTTTATTCAACCATATCCTAGAAATTTAAAAATCCTTTTAAAAAATCCTGACGTCAGAGAGAAAAATGAAAAACGCAGTTATACTATATTTGGCTCCTAGTTTTGTGAATATATTGATTTTTTCGAGTGTTTTAAACATTTTTTGTTTTGTCGCACGGTGTAATATATATAACATTTACATGTCTTAATACATAAAAATCCCGTGTCACTCTGTTCGTTTACGCTGATCTCCGAAACAGCTTAACCGATTTCAATAAAATTTTGTGGGTGTGTATTGTTGGTTCCCACTTAAAAGATAGGATAGTAAAAAATTCATTTTTTTCATTGAAATTTTTTCTATGACTCTCGCGACGTGCTTATTTATACTAATTATATAAAGAGAAGTTCCTTTTTTTTGTAACAGGTAAACTCGCGAACGGCAGGTCCGATTTTGATGAAATTTTGTATGTTAATAGCTTTCAGCAACCACCATTTCGAGGGCCAAAAAAGTACCTCTTTCCGGTAGGTGCACCCAGATACGGATCTATTCGAAAAAATCTTATTTATGGTCCGATTTGCTTGAAATTTGGTGCGTAGATAGCTTTTTGCCTCGATTAACATATAGGATTCTTTTTTAAGGTAGGTGGACCAGGGAACGGTCTATTCGAAAAAATCATATTTATCGTCCGATTTGCTTGAAATTTGGTAGCTTTTTGCCTGGATTAGCATATAGGATAATTTTTTCCGGTAAGTGGACCAGGGACCGATCTATTTAAAAAATTGTATTTATGGTCCGATTTGCTTGAAGCTTGGTACGTAAATAGCTTTTTTCATCGATTAACATATAGAATACTTTTTTCAGGTAGGTGGACCAGGGACCGATCTATTCGAAAAATCTTCTTTATGGTCCGATTTGCTTGAAATTTGGCGCATAGGTAGCTTATTGCCCGGATTAGCATATAGGATTATTTTTTCTGATAGGTAGACCAGGGACTGATCTTTCGAAAAAATTGTACATATGATCAGATTTGCTTGAAATTCGGTACACGTATTATGGATATAGAATTGAATGATTATTTTACAGTTGGAAAGGTGTTTTAAGGCGCCGCAAAGCAATCGGGTATTGGCTATTTACGTATACTTATTATCAATACCAATTATATAAAGAGAAGTCCCCTATTTCAATCCCATACTCATGGAGAAAAGTGGGGGCGTGGCGCCTTCCAAACATTCTGAGACTTTTGCCTATCTGTAAATACATATATAATTCTTCAGTGAAATATTGCAGCGAAAAAAATAGTTCGTCAGTGGCTCCGGAGTCGAATTATTGCCAAAAATCGTACCTTTGATCAGATTTGCCTCATAAAAGAAATATATAGTGGTAACGGTAGTGGCAATAGTATTGCAAAAAAGATCCGCAAAGTTGCGCTGGAATCGAGTTGTTGCTAAAAATCGTTAAGTGAAGTCATTCGGAGACACCAGGCATCAAAGTCAAATTACCACCGTTGAATACCCCACCGTAACCATTGCGGTCGTTGATTTACGGCGACTAAGCAGAATAAAGACAATCCTTGATGAATGCCTACAAAGAAAATTGTAAGACATTTATAATATTTCGTCTGATATATCATAAGTCTATGTATATATGATTTCTGTAGACCAATGATACTCCCCCATCTTGAATAGCTATACTATACAGATTCCAGGACGATTCATCATCGTACCGGATCATTGTTGCCGCAAGAACTTCTTCACGGACATAACGACTTCGTTAAGTTATTTAAGACGGCAATGGAGAATATGCTTTCTGACGCCCACAAAACCAAACTTGAACATGAGTTGTAGTGAAAACGTTGGACCAAATGTTTCAATAAAGAAATAACTTTTGGGCGGGACGAAGTTCGCCGGGTCAGCTAGTACTAATATATATATTGAAAGCCGTTTTTTCTGTTCGCAAAGCTCGAGATCGGCTGTAGCGATTTTTTTGAAATTGGTTATAGGTTCTGGATGGCCTTCTCATTGTCTTAGGCAAAAAAAAGTTTAAGAACTTCTTAAAAATGGAACTGCAGTAGCTCGTTTCTGTAACAATTCTCTACCAAGGCGAATTGAGATATGAATTCGCCGCCTTGTTCTCTACTGCTAATGAGTAGTAGAGAATGGCGTTTATTCTCTACCAGTAGAGAAATAATCGGTAGAGAATAGTTACAGAAACGAGCTACAGGACTTTAAAAATACTATAGAATCTAACATACGTGCCCACATAACAGTGCTGCTCACCTGCAAATCACAAATGAGAGCGCCCTCTGCCGTTAATTCGTACGGAAAATAGCGCAAAGCAATAGTTATATATACATATAAATATATACTTGCTAGTGCTATCGTTAATGTTTATTCTTATGTTAAAAAAACAAATACATATGTATGTACAGTTCATGGAGAAATAATGTTGGCAATTATGTATGTAGAGTTTGTTGCCACAAAGAGCAACTAATATTGCTGTTAGCACTTACATTTGTATATGCATATTTATGTTCATATCAAGGCGAATTTATATAAGGTGGTAGCGGTAGTACAAAAACAAGAACAAGTTACAAATCATTT
>NW_023462785.1:0-2938 GCF_013731165.1 Rhagoletis pomonella | reverse complement strand
AAAAACGGGCCAGCTATCTTCCAACGCTTTATAAGTCAAGTATTGAAAGATTTTGTTTTCCGAAACGAGATAATAGTATATATGGATGATATCCTAATAGCTAACGCAACCATCGAAGAGCATTATGAACTCGTGAAAAGGGTATTGACTCGTTTAGCAGAGTATCACTTAGAACTAAAAGTAGAGAAATGTAAGTTTGCATATGATGAGATTGAATATTTAGGGTATCAAGTATCGTGCGAGGGAATAAAACCGTCCCATAGCCACATAAAGGCTATAGAAGAGTACCCGCGCCCTAAGAACCAAAGGGATGTACAATCATTTCTGGGATTATGTTCATACTTTAGAAAGTTCGTTAAATCATTTTCAATAATCGCTAACCCGTTATACAAACTAACGAAAAAAGATGCAACATTTGAATTCAATGATGAGTGCATGTCATCATTTGAAGAACTTAAATTGAAATTGACAACATGTCCAATATTATCGATATATAATCCAAATAGGGAGACTGAACTTCATTGCGACGCTAGTGCAATCGGGTATGGCGCCATATTGCTTCAAAAGCAGGATGACAAGGCCTTTCACCCTATTGCTTACTTTTCTAAACGCACTACCGAAGCTGAAGCGCGTTATCATAGTTTTGAGTTGGAAACTCTCGCAATTATAAATGCCTTACGTCGCTTTAGAATTTATTTAGAAGGCAATAAGTTTAAAATCATTACAGATTGCAATTCCTTGGCATTGACCCTGAACAAAAAAATGGTAAACAGCCGAATAGCAAGGTGGGCTTTAGAGTTAGAGAATTTTGATTACACAATTCAACATCGAATAGGAGCAAAAATGGCTCACGTAGATGCACTTAGTAGATGTCAAACAGACTATGAAAAAGTTGTAGCAATGGTTGATAGCGAAGATGTTGACTTCCGGTTGCAGGCAGCACAAATACGCGATAACAAAATATCAGAATTGAAAAATCAGCTAGAGAGTGGGGAACATGATAGTTTTGAGATGCTAAATGGGATAGTGTACAGAATGAATGGCGACAATCCATTATTCTATGTACCTCAAGAAATGGAAGAGGAAGTGATTAGAACGACCCATGAACACCTAGGTCATCTCGGAATAGAAAAGTGTTATAGGAAAATAAAAACAAATTATTGGTTTCCCGAGATGAAAAATAAAGTAAACAAATTCACAAAAAATTGCATACGATGCATCATGTATTCTCCTCCACTAAAACCTAATGAAAGATTGTTATCAATATACCCAAGGAGCGCACACCATTCCATACAATCCACATAGACCATTTAGGACCGTTACCATCACTGCAGTCTAAACGTAAGCACATTTTAGTTATCATCGATAGTTTCACAAAATACGTGAAGTTGTACCCTGTCTTTACAACAAGTACAAGAGAGGTCAACGCGTCGTTAAGCAAATATTTTGAGTACTACAGCCGCCCAGTTAGATGTATAACGGATAGGGGTAGCTGTTTTACCTCCAAAGATTTTTCTGAGTTTATGGAAAGTAAAAATATCAAGCACGTAAAAGTCGCGGTCCACTCGCCTCAGGCCAATGGACAGGTTGAGAGGGTAAATCGTACTCTAGTCGGTATGCTTGCGAAATTTTGTACCTCGATTCAACATGCTGACTGGGTTAAGCACTTGGCGAAAATAGAATTCGCTCTTAATAACACAGTAAACAGGTCTATTGGTATGACGCCAAGTAAAGCGTTATTTGGAGTAAATCAGCGAGGCCCTTTGATTGATAAGTTAACGGAATACCTAGAGGACTGCCTTCCACAAAGGGGGAGGGACAATATGGACGAGTTACGTGATCAAGCAAAAGAAAACATTGAAAAGTTGCAAAACTACAATTTGAAGCAAAGCGAGTTGAAAAACAATAAAGTAAAGACGTTTCAGGTGGGAGATTTTGTAGTGATTAAAAAACGTCGATACGATGGTAGGGACGAACAAAAAACTGTTGCCTAAGTTTAAGGGACCTTACACAATACATAAAGTACTTCCAAACGATCGATACGTTTTCCGAGATATTGAAAACTGCCAAATCACTCAGATACCTTACGACGGTGTCATAGAAGCTTGTAATATCAAAATGTGGAAAACCAATTCTGAAAGCCAAAGCAGCACTTAGCCACTCTATATTATAAGTCATAGTAAGTAAGATTATTTATCACTGGATGACCGAGGCGGTCACTAAAAGTCAGGTTGGCCGAGATGTAGTGTTCTTTAAGTTTATATTTCACACTGTAAACGGGGAGTAATATGTAAGCTTATATATTGTGAACATATACATATACTATGGTGACCGACTAATGTCACGCTTGCGTATACATAAAAGAATAAAGAGGCAATTCGTATCGAAACGCAAACGCAGAAGGTTAGCTTGCTACAGATTATCTGAAATTTTAAAGGAGATTGGTTTCCAATCATGCAAGAGCGAGCCTTGTGTGTACGTAAACCATCAAAATGGGCAAGTTAATATTATTGCAGCATACGTTGACGATTTACTGATAGCTCGTTCCGAGTCTAAACAAATGCAGGATATTAAAGCCAGTATTGCAAGAGAAGTAGAAGTGGTCGACAAAAGAACCAGTACAGCATTTTCTAAGCATGGTGGTGAATCGCGATGGTGAAACAGGTTCTATATCTATTGGACAAAAGGCACATATTAGAAAACTATTAAACGATTTTGGCATGAATGACAGCCGACCGATTGCTACTCCATTGGATGCAGGACATCAAATTAATTGCAATACTACAACTTGTAAAAAGGTTTATCAGGTGCAGTACCAATCCTTGATAGGGTCGCTAATGTATTTAGCTGTGTGCACACGACCAGATATTTTGCACTCAGTGTGCAAATTAGCGCAGAGAAACAATGATCCGCATACTGGGCATTTAACAGCAGCTAA
>NW_023462784.1:0-17129 GCF_013731165.1 Rhagoletis pomonella | reverse complement strand
GAGCTGCAAGTTTTTGAGGGTAGTCCTTCTCAATACATCTCGTGGGTCCACAACGTCGAGGGCATTTTGACTGATTACGAAGAGGTCAAAGAAAAGCCTTTGTATCGCGCAATCCTTCAGCATGTAAGGCAAAAAATTCGGGGTGGAGCGGATGCAGCCTTGGTTGCGTATAACGTTTTTGAGAGTGACTGGACAGAGATAAAAAGAGTCCTTTCGCTTCACTACGCCGATAAGAGGGATATTCGAACCCTCGAACATCAACTTAATCAGTTAGCTCAAGGGAATTCGAAATTGGATGAATTCTACGCAACTGTTAACCACCAACTGTCGCTTATTGTAAACAAAATTAATTGTGACGATTACTCACAAGAGACAGTATCAGTCCTTGTGGAAACATATCGAAACAGAGCTCTAGATGTATTCATCCGGGGTTTGAGTCCTGAGTTGTCCCGCATGCCCATCGTACAAAAACCAAAAACATTGCCAGAAGCTTACTCAGCTTGCCAGGACATTCAGAATTTAACGTTGCGGAATACGATAGTTCACACAGGCTCAATGAACAGAGTCGTTGTCCCAACGAATATTTTATCAACACAGAGGCCACCGCTACCGCCACGCGCACGCTCGAGTTATAACTGGGTGAACAGGAATCACAATTTGGAATATAAGAGGACCCTTACAACAGGCTCCAGGTCAACCAGGGAACGAGTTCATCAGCTCCAGCCATACCAACTGCCCCTAAACCCGTCGAGAAAATGGAAGTTGACGGTAGTGCCCAAACGAGGCAGGTCAACTATATGAACCGACCCTCAGGCACAAACGCTTTTAAGAGGGGGCCTACATCATCAAAAGGTTCCTTCCCAAAACAACAAAAATTGTATAATATAGAAGCCAGTAGTCCTGAAGAAGGGCATGATTCTTCAAATTACTGTGAACGTACAGAGGACGATTTACAGCAGGTAAATTTTTTGACGACCGGGCCGCCAGCTTATTTCATATGAGGAGTAGTGCCACATATTCAGGCATACCTTACCTGACGTGCCTGACCAACAGCAGTACTGCCTTAAACTTTCTTATAGATACGGGGGCAAATAAAAATTTCATAAAGCCTAATCTAGCTGCTCGTTCAATACCAGTCGATCCACCTTTCTCAGTGCAGACGGTGGCAGGACCAATAGTAATAAACAGGAAAATTTGTGGAAAAATTTTCCATAATGTAGGGAACGACACCAGGACAATTTTTTACACATTACCAGGACTTCAATCTTTTGACGGCATTATAGGGGATGATACGCTAAAGGCACTCGGTGCGGTGATAGATAGGAAAAACCACATTCTCACAATCGAGCCGAACATTAAAATTCCACTGAGAAAGAAAACAGTTGGAAGCATTAATTTTTCTGAAGCATCTGAAACTCCGAAGGCAGTAGTTCCTATTTTAAAGTCTCTTGTAGAAAAGAACTCCCACTTGTTCGGGCCACTGAATATTAAAACAAACATCAAAACCTCAGTTCGGGCTGAGATAAAAACTACTACAGATGAGCCCATATACACAAAAAGTTATCCATATCCCGCCAACATGAGGGAAGAGGTAGAGAAGCAGGTAACCGAATTGCTCGAGGAAGGCATCATACGGCCATCTAAAAGTCCGTATAATTCTCCCATTTGGGTAGTTCCGAAAAAACCTAAGCCGTCCGGTGAAAAGCAGTATAGAATGGTTGTAGATTTCAAGCGTTTGAATGCGGTTACCGTGTCAGACGCTTATCCTATTCCAGATATTAACGCAACACTGGCCAGTCTAGGGAACGCTAAATATTTCACGACGATTGATCTTACCTCAGGCTTTCATCAAATTGCGATGAAGGATTCAGATATACCCAAAACCGCTATCAACTATGAATGGAAAATACGAATTTCTGAGACTACCTTTTGGATTGAAAAATGCGCCGGCTATATTCCAACGCATGATTGATGACGTCCTTAAAAAATATATTGGGAGGATATGCTATGTGTATATTGATGATATTATTGTCTTTGGGAAAAATACTGATGAGCATTTAAAAAACTTAGAAATAGTATTCGAAAGGCTCGCGGACGCTAATTTGAGAGTGAATCTGGAAAAAACTAAATTTATGAGAACAGAGGTAGAATTTCTGGGTTATGTGATCACGTCTGATGGGATGAAACTGGATCCTTCGAAGGTTCAGGCTATAGAGAACCTTTCGGCCCCAGAAACATTAAAAGAACTGAAAAGTTTTTTGGGAATGACGTCGTATTACCGAAAGTTCATTCGAGACTACGCGAAAGTTGCAAAACCGTTAACCAATCTCACGCGAGGGGAAAACGCGCAAGTTAAGGCCAACCAATCGAGAAGAATACGCATTAATCTGAACCGTGAAGCCCTTCAAGCTTTCGATGATTTAAAAAAACTACTAGTTTCCTCAGATATTCTTGCTTTCACAGATTTCGAAAAACCATTTAACCTTACCACCGACGCTTCAAACTATGCCATTGGTGGGGTGCTGTCTCAGGGAGAACCAGGAAAAGATCGGCCCATCGCCTACATTTCAAGATCCTTAACTAGAACGGAGGAAAACTACGCCACAAACGAGAAAGAAATGTTGGCAATAGTTTGGGCTCTAGATAATTTGAGATCTTACCTCCATGTGGGGAAAAAATTAGAATTTTCACTGCTCACCAGCCTCTCACGTTTGCGTTGGGAAGTAGGAACTACAACGCAAAGTTGAAGAGGTGGAAGGCGAGAATAGAAGAGTATAACCACGAATTGATTTACACTCCTGGTAAATGAAATGTCATGGCAGACGCTCTTTCGAGAATTCCATGCCAGGCAAACCATTTACCAGCATCGTTGGGTTCTAACGATTTATCTGCAGAAGCTAGAAGCGAAGAGGGGACAGTTCACAGTGCGGACCGGGATGCGTCAGACCTTATTCCACATGTAGAAAGACCTTTAAACGTTTTTCGAATCCAAATTATTTTTACGGAAGGGAATGCAATGATTTGCGTGGAAAATCCACATCCAGGTTTCACTCGTCACCATGTCAGCTTAGCTATCATTGACAAAACCAGCTTAACCGAGGCCTTAAAAGAACGTTTAAACCCATCACTTATAAACGGAGTAAAAATTCCAGAGAATCATTTACAGCTTCTGCAAGGAGTGTATCTGGAACATTTTCTTTTATACAAAATCAGGATAACGCAGAGGGTGGTCGAAGATGTTGCCAACGAAGATAGAATTTGTAGGATAATAGAGGACGAACATAGGAGGACTCATAGGAACTCGATGGAAAATAAAGAGCAAATCCTAGAAAAATACTATTTTCCCAAAATGGCGAGCCGAATAAGAAAATTCACCACCATTTGTGAAACCTGCCTCGCAAACAAATATGATAGGCATCCTCCAGTACCGCCGATAAAAGACACTCCGGTGCCAAAATACCCATGCGATATTGTGCATGTGGACATCTTCGAAATTCAAGGAGAAAAATTTTTATCCTGCATAGATAAATTTTCCAAATTTGCAAAACTTTTCCACATAAAAAACGAGCATCCGTCACTATTCGCGCCAAGCTAGCTAAACTAGTCCATTACTTTACAACTCCTAAAATGATGTTAACCGATAACGAGAGGGGATTCATGACTCCTTTGGTATGTAACTATATAAGAGGTCTGGGGATTGAACTATATCAGACTCCAGTTCAAAGAAGTGAGGTAAACGGTCAGGTTGAAAAATTCCACTCTACCATTATTGAGATCTATCGATGCATTCAGAAAGAAATTAATAACGTTAGACCTAAAGAATTGGTGTATATTGCAGTCGATCGTTACAACACAACAATACATTCTGTAACGAAAAGGAAGCCCAGTGACATATTTTTCAATAGAACTGAAAGAATTAACTACCAAGGACTGACCGACTTCAAAAACAGGGTTCACAAAGAAATCAGGGAACAAATCAAGAGGAACCAGGAGCTAAGAAATCTCCGGTTGAATAAGAAACGGAAAAGACTTAAGAAGTTTGGGCCAGGAGATGAGGTTTGCGTTAGGGATAAACAGATAAAGGCGAAGCAGAAAGCACTTTACAAAAAGGAAATTGTTGGTAAGGATAATAGGGTGACCTTGGTTACAGACACTGGTAGGAAGATCCATAAGGCACAAATTAAAACTACTTCCAAATCCAGGAGCAAACAACTAATTAAAAAATAAAAAAAGATTTTTCCGAATGTCGGAAGACAACATAATAAAAACTATTATAGCACAGACGAAACACAAAGCATTAACGGCTAACTAAAAAAGAGGCAAAAGCTGCCCATAACAAATCACTTAGCCAAGACATAATAACGCTTACAAACAGAAACAAATATTGCCGACAAAAAAAAATAAAAATAAAAAAACAAACAAAAAATTAACACTAACGGCTAATTTAAAGAGGCAAAAGCTGCCCATGACAATTACTTAGCCAACACACAATAACGCTTAAAAAAGAGGCAAATATTGCTGACCAAAAAAAAATAATGAAAAAAAAAATTAACACTAAATTTCTTTTTTGATACCAATTTCTCCACCGCAGGTTTGGTAAAGCCACAGGACCCTAAGGAAGTAACTCGTAACGGCATACTTGAAATAGAGATACAAAACTGCTCAAAATCTGTATCAAAAATGTTTTTTTTATTAACATTCTTGATTCCTGTGGATTTTCCATTTACGTGGTTTAGAGAATCGGGGACGGTAGTAGCATATAGGAATATACCGATGTACAACGGAAAACAAAAATTTAATTGTAGCGTAATTTCGAAAAATATTGCTAACAAAAAAAGAAAGAAAAATAATTAAATGTAATTTTTTTCTTTTGCTTGATTATCGAATAATTTTTAGATATTGCTCATTATCTTTTGATAAATAAGTAAAAAAAAAACAAACCTCTACCTATCTTCTCAACTAATTAAGGATAATTTTAAAATATGGCCGACTAACCTTTACTAAATAAGTTCAACAACTTCTAGTCACTATTTAAGAAAAGGATAATATGCAACCATTTAATTACTTGTACTTATTAAAATGTTTTTTTTTCCTCCGTCCCTGAAGATAAAAAAATATATAAAAGTTAGAAAGAAAGAAATAGAAAAGTTGGAAAAAAATATAAAAAGAGAGAAATAAGCGTCGAAACAGGCTAATGCTAATTTAAGAAATTTTAATTTTTGCTTTTTTCCCCAATCAAGATGATAAGACAGTTTACTTTTAATATCTGGCGTTTGCGGCCTTAATATTTACAATTACGACTCCCCGCTGGTCACTACTGAACATGGGCGTGGTTGGATTCTGAACGGACACTTCAGTTCAAGGAATGAAACCGAAACCCAAACCGAAACCGTAACCGTTTAAAACCGTTTCGTTTTTCAAAACCGAAACCGAAACCGTAACCGTTATCTTGACCTGAAAAGGAACGATACCGAAACCATTTCAATCACAGGTTTTAATCGGTTTCCAGAAATTTACAAAATAAAAAAAAAAATGTTTGAAATAAATGATTTATTTAACCAAAATCAGCAACATTTTGCTAAAATTCTTGTTAAGTAGTAAATAAGTATGGCAAGGTAACTTTTCGCAAAAATCTGCTGATGACTTTGTTGTTGTGAACCGATAATCGATTAATTATATTTAAGTAGTTTCTTTCCCGTACGCAATGCGAGATCCCGCGTGTGCCCAAAATAGCCCATAAATCATGCCTGTACTCAACAAAATGGGTAATAGAGAGCGAAAATTCGAGGGTATTCGATCGTAAGTGTATTCTTCTTCCTGTCCGAAACAGCCCGAAATTTTCTCCGAGTAAAAATGGATAAAGTGTCAAAGTGCATATCAGCTGTATTGTGTTTACATGTTGCCTGCATTTATTTGGTGCTTTTAAGGAAAAGTGAATGGCCTGTTGATGAATTTTCAATCTATGTACTTAAAATCAAATTTGTGAAACCAAAATTCAATTTCCAAGTGTTTGCATTTCATACCATGTTCTGACCGACAACCAAAACATTTTTCCTTCATTTTCTTTTCATTTACAACCTTTAACTTTCATTCTTATTTTGCTTTGGCCAGGCAATTAACAATAAATCGAAATGGCGTATTAAAGATGATAAAATATGACTTCCACTTCGATAAATAATCGAAAAAAACTAGTGAAGACACCGTTTGGAATGAGTGGAAAGTGAGTTTTCAAGTAGTTTTCAGCGAAAACTGGTTTTCGTTTAACAGATTTTATATGGACGAAAACACAAGTTTTAGGTCGAAAACCAGTTTTAGCAACGAAAACATGTTTCCGATGTCGGTCAGAACATGGTATAAGTGACAAAAACAAGAACAATGTGAATCAGCTGTTTCTCGACTTGTGGGCACGAAATGTGGGTGTTTGCGTTTCCGTACTTCTGAACTTTGTTCCATTTTTGAAAGAAAATGTTTCTCTTATTATCTAATTACCAAATCCGGTCCGGATTGTTAGGGAAACCTAGTGTTGATATTATCAGTGAACTGTAATTTTCGATTTTCTTTCCTCAACGTTTAAGACACTGTGATTTAAATAATATCAACAAAATTTCTGTGAAAAACCGAAACCGGAACGAAACCGAAACCAAAACCGAAATAAATTTTGAAGAACGAAACCAAAACCGAAACCGAAACACTTGGCAAAACCGAAACCCAAACCGGAACGTTATTTTGAATCGGTTTCATTCCTTGCTTCAGTTTGGTCCATATGGTCGACCTTAACTACTTCAATATGGCATTGGAGAAATTGATCGGGTCAACACAGCACGATATCAGAAGCGAAGCTGTGCGTACTGTGCTGCAATTCCACCTAAACCAAACTAAGCTGCGACTTGACGAGCTGCAAATAAGTAAGTCACGAAGAAGACGTTCCATTGACTGGATTGGATCTGCATATCAAAATACCATCGAAGCTATAGAATACGGATCGGCTTCCGTGTATTCAAACGGTAGTATCCTTTTATACGTATTATCAATACCAAAAGTCAAACCAGATGGCTACCGACTTTTAACAACACGCGCCGCCATCATAAGGGGACAACAAGTTGAACTTAATTACAAGAAGATGCTGGTAAACGAAGAAGAAACGTACGGACCGAACGAGGATTGTCCTTCGATTAGCAATACAACAATCTGCTCACCCAAATCTTTAACGAAACTTCCTGAAGACGGATGCCTGGCTAGATTAGTGAAGGGCGGCGATGCTAAATGCCACTTTGAACCAGACAACAACGTAATTGTTGAAATGATCGCCGATGCAACAATATTTACTACAAACTTTCAAGGACCATTGAAGGGGAGGAACTACTCCGCGGTCCTCAACGGAACATACGTTATTTTACTAAATAATGAAACGGTCTTGGTGGGAAATCAAACGTTCACCAGCAGATCAGTACGCACAGTGCAGGCTTTGCCACCCACTTTGGTTAACGTTACAAGTGATGGGCTGAATTTAAATCTGGAGTACATCCACGGGCTCAGCATACAAAATATTCACCATCTAAAGCAACTTGGCAATAATTTTCACTTCTCCTTAATTTGTGTCGCTATTGCCTTGACAATCCTGGCAGCCGTGTGCTACATCATCTGGAAAAAACTTACGACTACAATCAACTTTCCTAGGCTAAACCAAACAACAGATCAGGATCAGCCAACGACCCACACCAAAGATCCTATTCAAAAATCGATTCATCTGCGGGACGCAGATGTTTAAAGGGGGTAGTTAACAAGGAGGCCAACCTACTTACTAATGTGAATGTGCTGACGCCGCACTTCGCCAAACACGCTCATAGCCAGTGCAGGTAATTGACCTGCAACGTAAGTGATACCAGTTGGTTTTATGCAACCAAAATGCAAATCGTGGGAAGCGCAGCGTCGGCAACTAATCAATTAATTCGGGCCGTTTAGATACTTAGCGATAGCTTTAAGTAATATTTTGTATTCATTATTATTTGGGAGCTCAATGGTAAATATACACTTGTACTGCTAATCTTGCTTTTCATTTCTATCCTTAGGGAAACCTGTGGCCGCGGGGCGGCCCCCAACTTTAATTCTTTCGAGCACGCATCTGCGTGTTCGTTAAGTTACATGTACATAGCTCACATTTAAAATTTGAACGAAAACGGTTAATAAATACGACTTGTATAAAGAACTCTACTCCAGCACCACCTAGCTAGTTTTCTAGTAGCATATAATAAGACCATATATGTAAGATATAACCTCCGACAATTTGACGGAACTCTATTCAGTGGTTTTTGAGTTTAGTCCGAACAACGAAAACGGCTATCATTTTATGTATATAGGTATGTAGTCTATAACGAATCTCATAAAAACCAAAGCTTCAAACTTTGTGCTAAATTAAAAAAAAATAAAAATTCTTCAAAATTTTCACAAATTTTACCTTTTACCACAAATTAAAAACAATGTTACAATAATTCAGGGGCATTTAGAAATCTAGGAGAAAATGGTTTGCAATCGAGTGATACTTCCGCGTTTACATAAATATATATAGATGCAGCCTTTCGAATTATTACCACTTTTAGCCATAAGTACGGTATTAATAACATATGTAGCTGTGTCGAATTTCAGGACGTTAGAGTAAGCGGTTCCAGAGATAAGCTATATGAGATGTTCAGTTTGTATGGGAGGTGCCACGCACCCTTTTCCAATGCCAGCCAGTTTTCGCCATAAGTAGAGTATTTACAGTTTATGCTTCCATGCTAGGTTTCAGTTCCCCAGCGTAATTGGTTTTAGAGATATAATAGTTTTTTACTTTTGAGTCTGTATAAGAATTTTACGAATATCCCGACCCCAGCGCCACATAGCAAGTATTTAAATTTTTGGTCGGATTATTCTATTTTTTCAAGGTGCTGGCATATGTTCCAAATACCAAATCTGTGGAGCCGTTTAGTAGTGAAATACAATCTACAGAAAACTATATGAAATTGTATGACCGTGACGTCTCAGATTTCTTAATTTTTTAGCAGAAACAACAAAAAGCTTTGATTTTTTTTACAGTAGTTCCAAAAAAGTGCGATTGGTTATGCTTGAACACACTGAAATTGAATGTCAATAAAAATAAGTTTGTGGTTACATCAAGGCGAAATTTTGAGACCAGTGCGGTGTTAATTCTAAATATAAACAACGAATCACTGGAAAAAGTTAATACATTCAAATACCTAAAACCGATGATAAACTGAAAAATAAAAAAATGGATTCTACATTTTCAGTTAGACCTCTAGCAATATGTACATCGGTTAAATCTGCACTTAATTCCACACATAAGTTTTTAAGTGATGCGCTTACAAACATACAGACAGACAAACCAAAATTGTAATAATTATTGATTTAGCTTCTGTTGACCTAAACCCCCTATTAATTTTTCTGGAATATCTATTATGTACAGATATCGGGCCTTCACAATTTTATTATTCACAAATACTTTCGTTTGATACCCATATGGCAACATTTAGGTTATCTTGGCAATTCAACTGAATTAAATTTTTTAAATAGGTGGCAGCCCGCTTCAAAAATATTTTCGAAAGTTAGCTTCTTAAACCTCTTCAGTTTGATATCCGCATTGTAATATTTCATTTATTTTACCAATTTAAATGAATACAATTTTTCAAACAGGTGGCAGATCCCTTAAAAATATTTTCGGCATTAAAACTTCCCAATCTCTTTAGTTTGATGCCACTATTGCATTATGTAATTTATGTTATCAATTAAACTAAATATAAGTTTTCAAACAGGTGGCAACCTTCCACAAAAATATTTTCAGCTGTAAGCCTTTGTAAACCTCTTTCTTTTGACAGCCATATTGCAATATTTACTTTATCGTATCAATTTACGTAAACTGAAATTTTTAAACAGGTGGCAACTCTCTAATTTTTCCCTTCTATATGGTAAGCCAGATCTTTAGCGATATATCGATGAAAACTGAATTCGATTCCAGGCATTAGTTTTCGAGTGATGCGCGCACAAATATACAGACAGACAGACAGACAGACAGACAGACAGACGAAAATTCTAAAAATTGTTAATTTGGCTTCTGTAGCTCTAATAAAGACCCCACATTTTCTTTAATAGGCATGTTATATTCAACCATCACAAGCAAATAGCTAAATCTTGGTCAAATAAAACGAAATTAGCTTATTTCCTATGTTAGCCTAATTTTGACAGTTGTTTGACTGCAAATAGTGGCAAAGTAAGTTGTTGCCTCTTTCTGATTGGCTGAAGGAGAAAATTTCTGATGCTGAATGGCAATGCCTCTTGTTCAATATACAAGCCAAGATAGCTTTTCATAAGCCAATATAATTATGTTGGGTAAGTCCTCCATACAAAATAAGCTAATAGCTTAAATTTCTAGTCAAATAAAACACGGCTAATATAAATAATGTACAGACAGCGTCATGTTACAATTTTATTATAAGTATAGATATACAGCAAAACCCGCTTAAGTACCTCACGAAAAATGTCAGCTTTTTGAGGTACTTAGGCGGGTTGGGTACTTAAAAGAACCCGCTTAAGTACCTCGATGCGGGTACTTAAGCGAGCATAATTATTGATGTAGTTACATCTTTTTGCTAACTTACATAAATATGTAAATCCTTGAATAAAACAGAAACATTTAATCAAGTATACGTATTTATTTAGGATTTTTCAATTAAAATACAGTTCATTCCCTAACAAATACCATGAAAACCTAAGCTTTAGATTTTATAGAAAACGTAAAAAAAAAAAATCATCAAAATTTAAACATTTTTTCCTCAGATGTGTTTTTCGAGTATATGGTTTTATAGCCTATTCAATTTTAATGTAATAATGTGCAAGTTTCAACTGGCTCAAAATTACCGTTGATTTTTTATAATTTTTTTGCCGAAGGTGTGTAACGCTGCCACTGAGATTTGAGAGCGATTTTCTTCAGATTACATTCAAAAATTCACATTGCCCAAAAATGTTGGTTACTTAAGCGGGTTAGGTACTTAAGCGGGGGGCTACTTAAGCGGGTTTCACTGTACATACCTTTCATTTATTTGATCAATTTAATTCAATAAAATTTTTCAAACAGGTGGCAACCCTCCTCCACAAATATTTTGGCAGTAAAATTTCCTAAACCTCTTCAGTTTGATACCCATATTACAATATTCAATTTATCTTATACATTTAATTAAATGAAAATTTTAAAACAGGTGGCAACGCTCAGAAATTATTTTCGGTTGTAAGGCTTCTTAAACCTCTTTCTTTTGACGCCCAAACTGCAATATTCACTTTTTCTCATCAATTTACTTAACCTGCAATTTTCAAACAGGTGGCAACTTTCTAATTTTTTTCTTTCTTTATTTTAAGTTAGACCTCTAGCAATACATCGGTGAAAACTGCATTCAATTCCATGCACTAGTTTTCGAGTGATGCGCGTGCAAACATACAGACAGACAAACAGACCGACCGACAGACAGACAGACAAAAATTCTAAAAACGGCTGATTTGGCTTCTGTTGCTCTAATAAAGACTCCCCACACATCGGCCTGTTACAATTTTATTATATGTATAGATTAATTTTTCTTTAATAATGTACAGACATCGACCTGTTACAATTTTATTATATGTATAGAAGATCATATAAAACATGTATTTGAGGTAAAATTTTCGAGTGACGAAAGCTGAACTAGAAACACAAAATTTATGATATCAATTTCGTGACGAAAATTATACGCATTTTTTAACTACCTTGGAAACGTAAGGAGAATCTTTTTTATTCATACCAATCATTGCAAAAGTTCTGTGTTTTATTTTGTGTTTCTAGCAGTAGGCGGCATTTCGGAACGTTCCGAATAAATAAGAAAAGATTTTCCGTACGTTTCAAAGGCATTTAAAAAGTGTGAATAATTTTCGTCACGAAATTGATATCATAAATTTTGTGCTTCTAGTTCAGCTTTCGTCACTCGAAAATTTTACCTCAAAGAGGTGTTTTATTTAATATCTATTATTTTGTGGTAGCAAATTTAAGATCGTCGAAAATACCAACAATAATCTAAATGTTTTATTTTTCTCAAATAAATTGCTAAAAATATTATCTAAATCTAAATTATGTATTCAAATCGATGTGTCCATTGAAACATATAATTTTCCGAATACGGAATAAAGCTAAAAAGAATGATCACATCCTTTGTATTCGAAAAAATTAAAAAAAATTATGGGAAATGATAAAAACTTATCAACTTAGTACCACCTTTGGATACAATAAACAACTCTATTCGTCTGATTGCCTCGTAGTTCAATTTTTGTTAAGACTTCTACCGGGCGTGGGGTGCACACATGTGGTTTTTTAAGAAGTTTTATTTCTATCACGTGTACGGTGTTGCACTCGTCCTATTAAACGAATGCTTTTTTCGCAAGTAGTTTTGCTCAGCGGCAATTTATACATTTTGTATAAGTAGTAGCAGCACATTGGGTCAACTAAAGCATTCATACATACATTTTTATGTATGTAACTACAACTGTAGGTAATATTTTTTGCGTCTGCCCAGTTAGGTTAGCTTAGATTAGGTAAGCGGGCTGCCTCCGCATATGGAGGCACACTTGGACTTGACTAAGCTGTCCATTGTGATGCCCTTAGAGGGGGGGAGGGAAAAGGACGCAGGGAGGCAGGAAAAAAAGAGAGTGAATGGGTAGGAGAAAGAGGGGGGAAACTATGGGAGAAAGACGACACCTATGGCTATGGTAAGTTAAGTGCGGGTGATAAACTCATGTAGCATAGTTAAATACTGTGTACATAACTACAATTAAAATGGGGAAAATATTACAATTTCGGCATGTGACTGAAAAAAAAACCCTAAAATACACCCAAATTGTGGTTTCCAAGGCATGTACGAAGTGATTGGCACAGCTGCATCGTTCAACTTCTCAACTAGCGGGAAATTCCCTGATTTGCAGGAAATTGCGAATTAAGAGGCAATCGGGGAATAGGCGATTTTTATCGGGGAACTGGGTATGTTATTTTTGTATCTTAAAGTAATCAAATTAGACGGATATGTTAATTTTTAACCATTTGACCCTTTTTGGAGCGACATTTTTTCGATTTGAATAGCAATATCTCCACAATAAGAGCTTTGCCAGATACAAACTATATACCAGATGAAAGCTAAGGTCTTGGGCTAAACTTGTGGAAACCTAGAATAAAATCGACTGACCAGTTTTTGAGAAAATGCCCGAAATCTCTATTTTCAGCAGCCCGATTTATAGTTTTCAGGCGATACCGTTATGACATATTTATATTTTATAAACGCAAAAGATAGCGTTAGATAGCATGTTTTAAGGCCCTTCTACTGATATCCACATCACTTGTATGGAATGAGTAGTGCGGCCTCAGCGATAGTTTAAAAAATTGGCTTTTTTTCGAATTTCAGACACCAAACATGCCCCAAAGGCGTACGAATCGAAGCATTCTGGAACAAAACCTTCCCAGTTTTTTTGTACTTTAATTCCTGAAAGTTTGAAAAAAAAATAAATGAAGGTACGTACAGACCTTACACACATCGTAAAGCATCTCGTAGTGGAGACACGAACCAAACCCATTTAGCTCTATATCTTTCCAACTAGTAACCGGAATTCAATATATAATGTATCGATTGAAAGGTATTGGCCTATAGAATATCATTAATTATGTTGGGTGTACCCACATACCCCCTTAAACCGGCAAAAGCAAAAAATATTTTTTGTTTCGCAACAGTTTAGCCTAATTTTTAGGAATCCGGTTAATCGTTTATGAAGCTTGAATACATTTTCTGGATACAGTCTGCAAGACCTTTCAAACATGTGATTGGACGTCTGGATAAAAACTTCCAAATCTGTATGTATATATAAGCGAGTCATTTCAGCATGCTACTGTGGCTGCTTTCGACACTCGCGCGCACTGCCGTACGCTGTGATAAGCACCTTGCGGGAGGCATAGACAAAATTTCGATTAAAAAAACTATTTTTTCTCGGGTTCCAAACTATCCTATCTTTTAAGTTGGAACCAACAATACACACCCACAAAATTTCATTGAAATCGGTTAAGCGGTTTCGGAGATTAGCGTAAACACAGTGAGACGGGATTTTTATATATTAAGATAAGCACCTTGCGGGAAGCATAGACATAATTTCGATAAAAAAAGTATTTTTTCTCGGGGTAAACTTGTCAAGTAAGGTTAAATTAAAAAGACACATTTTACCGAAGAATGAACCCTCAAAGTGCACAACACCGCCAGCAAAAGAAATCATTAAAAATCAACGCGAAATTTGAGCAACATGAAACTTGCACTTTTTTATATTGAAATGGAATGGGCTATAAACCTACATACCCTTTTTTAAATACTAATTAAAAGGTTTGAAATTTTGATCATAATTTTTTGAAATTTGTTGAACTTTCGCAAGTTTTGCACAAAATTTGAAGCTTTGATTTAGATGGTTTAGGTTAATGAATGACCTACATTTTACATAAAAATTTATGATAAAAACTAAAAAGCAGGACAGAATGGAAAATATAAACATCTGAGTATTGTTTCTAATCCTTTGGCGTGTACTATATACATACACCCAGTGTTGGCAAAATGCTAATCTGATTAACGATTAAAAATTAACGATTAAAATGTTAATCGGGATTGACGATTAAGATTAATTAATCGTAATCAAATGTATGATTAATGATAAAATTTTTTTAATCGTTAATCGCCTTTGGCGATTACGATTAATTAATTTTAATCATAATTGTTAATCCAATTAAAAACAAAATCTGACTAAGTTGTCTAGTTTGTCCGAATTTGGAACCAAACAACAGTTGTAGTAATTATTTTGTGTTTTACGCTTATAAAAAGCACATAAAATAAAAGAAAAATTATAATTATTGTTATTAATATAATACATAAACTCGGAACTTTTATAACCCAGCGCACATGTGCAGAGGGATATTAAAACCTAGTTTGTAAAACGTATGTTGGTATAGATCTTAATGAAAATGCACACCAAATTTCTTAGATTGATGAGGAAACCCGACATAGCCATACCCGACTAACTGGCTTAGTGTGCACAGGTAAATTCCAGAATAAATTAATTAATCATCAAAACTACTTAATCAAATTAAGAGTTAATGATTAAAAATTAATTTTTTTTAATCGTGGTTACGATTAATTGTTTAATCAGATTAAAATTAATCATGATTAACTCTAAGCGGATTGAATTTAATCGAATTAACTAATTGATTAAAAAATCAATCGATTAGTGCCAACACTGACTCAAACGAAGCACCTCTTTTAAGTAAGTAAAAAGTTTACTTCCGGGCACAAAGACCCTGACTTATTAAAACATTTGAAAGCGAACTCTAAATTAAATGTAATTTTAAAATGAAATGCAAAGAGTTCTTTGAATTGCTATTCAAATATGTCTTTAATATTAAATAATTTATTGGCTCCTGTGTACAATGATACTATAAAGGTATTCTATACTACATATTTATTATATATATATATATATTATATATTATATTTATTATATATAGTTATAGTAATTATTTTGTTGGTATATATCTTAATGAAAATGCACACCAAAATAGATTGATGAGGAAGCCCGACTTAGCCATACCGGATTAACTGGCTTTGTGTGCACAGGAAAATTCCAGCATAAAGTAATTAATCACCAAACCTACTTAATCAAATTAAGAGTTAATGTTAATTAGTCATGATTAACTGTAATTCGGATTCAATTTAATCGAATCAACTAATTGATTACAAAATCAATCGATTAGTGCCAACACTGCATACACCCACCAGACTAAGTCTCCGTAGGTACAGTGTTTTTTTTTTAATATTTGCAATGTTTTTCGTAATAGACTTTTTCGTTAATTTTTAATAGAAATATAGGCCCCTATTATGAGTTGCATTCGATCTTCGACTGTGGTCGAAAGTGCTGATCGAACGAATCTTCATTTGATATTATGACGTTCATTCGATGAAGAGTAGTGCGATTGTGAATTTCGCTCGTTTAAGTTGTTCACCTCAGTATATCCAGTAAACAAACTTAGCTGTTTTTTTCACCAAATTTGGTCCCCATAAAGGACTAGTGTTGCAAGCAACGCTTTTTCGGCAATTAGGGTGTTGTGCAGCTATTTAATGTGGTGAAAATTATTTAAGCGCTGGAGAGATTTATTCACATGGAATTGGAGATAGGGCTGATAGATTTATTTTAAATAAATTGTGAATCAGCGAAAATATCTTTTCACAGATTAATATACTTTTTAACCTTTTTCCCGAAAATTTACATACAGGCTCGAAAATAAGCGAGTAACATTCAAATATCGTCGCTTGGATGGAAAATTGCCGGAAGCGTCATTTTGACAATTTGTGGTTTTTGGATATCTTCTTTAGTTTCCGAGTAATTGACTAAAATGCTTTCGGTTATTTGGTACAAATTGCGTTAGTATTGCTGCCGTGCTAAACAAATCAAGATCTTTCAAATAGAGTTATCTGTTCTTCTTTAGTTTCCGACATATTAAGCCTTATCATGAGTTTGATTTTCTTGAACCGGGTCACTTTTTCACTTTTCGTTTGCATGTATTCACTACAGGTGGATGAAAAAATTGTTGGCAAAATTTTGTTCGGGCGAAACTCACGATTAGGCTGATTAGTAAAAAGTATCGTTAATTTATAAAAGTTCTTACCACATTTTGGCGTATATCATTAAAACTGACGGCAAATTTTTTGACAAATGTCCTATACGACAAAATTTTATCAAACTCATAAATGGTTGACACTAAACTAAAAAAATAAGACAATTTAAGAATTTCGTGAACTAGTACATAGCATTCTCCGACACTTTGGAGAAAATCTGTAGTCCTGTCTCTGAGGAATTGCATTCCAAACTTCAATCGTGAGTTACCGAAAGTAACTTGCTTGTGACAATCTTTTATCCAGGCGACGATATAACATTTAGCTAAAATATGCATCTAAATAAATTATAATTGTCATTGTTTTCGCAGTTGGATAATATGCCAGACGAGTAACAGGTATAAACATACAAGTATACCTAACTTAGCGGGT
>NW_023462783.1:0-17137 GCF_013731165.1 Rhagoletis pomonella | reverse complement strand
ATTAATTTCTTGCGTATATCAAACATTACCGAAAACAAGTCAACTATAATTAAATTATTTTCTTCTTACTTTTTACAGTAAATGTTAAGAAAGTTGCAACGTTATGTAAAAATCTTAAGCAAATCTTAAAGTATTTTGTTTGTGTAAAATAATATTACACAAACAAAATACATGGGCAAAAATTTCCAATCACCGAGTTACCGCACACCAAGGGAAGAACCCTATTACAAATTTGATTGCTCAGAATTGAAAAATCAGTACAAATCAGTACAAATTTAAAAATTCAGGACAATAGCGTACTGATGGAAGGAATGAATAAAATCAGTACGCAAGTTGAAAAATCAGTACTGCACTGATAAAATCAGTACGTCTGGCAACCGTCGATGTGATAGATTTCAAAACAGTTATTTGGATGAAGAGTAACATCACATTTTTTACAAAAAAAAAATTGGCATGTTTGTGACAAAAAGCGCAACGCAGTTGGCCTTCTCGATATTTGACTACGTGGCCTATACATCAAAACGTGAAGTCTCGTGAAAAGCTTTCGATGTACGCACAGGTTTTCGTTCATCTGCCTTCCTGTAAGTCTCCAAAATACCTGTCGCTACATTCCGGCGGAATTTTAGATGATCATATTCACCATTGTTAGCTCCAAGCAGTGAGAAATAAGCGCATAAGGCATTTCTTGCCTCTAATTGATGTCCTGTAAAGGCTTTTATTCTGATCAGTCCTATCAACCCCTCCCATGTTGTTATTGTAGACTTTAATAAGAGCGGGTTGATCCACAAGACCGTATTTCTTTTCTTTCTATTTTGTTCACAGGATTTACTTTTGCGTCGTTTGCTGCCACTGTTACAACACTATTATCATGCCACTTGCAAACTATGATTTCTTCAGCCCTTGAAGATTTGAATGTGTAGGAACCTCGGTGCAATTGCATTTCTTTGTTGGTTGGCAAAGGACATTTGGAGACGCGATTTTCCCTTATCGTTCCAGTCGCTTTGAATCCTCTTTTACCTAGCTCATCAATCAACGGTACCGAGGTAAAGAAATTGTCAAAAAACAAGTGGAATGGTGCCTGGTTGTTAATTTTCCGAAGAACATCAGCATATTGCAGGATTACACTGGCTCCTAATCCAAATTTGCTGTACTGGCTCAAATCCGCTCCAGATTGCCCTCGATAGGGTTCACACCATATGATATAACCCAGTCGAGTTACTCACACCCAAAACTTGTAGCCCCATCGGATGGGCTTGCCGCGTATAAATTGTCTACATGGGTGTCTCCCATAGTAAGGCACCATAGCCTCATCGATGCTATGATTTTCTTCAAAAGGCGCAAAATTTAAAAAATTGGTATTCAACGCATCTATCAGTGGACGAACTTTGGCAAATTTATCATTACGTTGCAAATTATAGTTATCACAACAATGGATATTAGACATGATAAAGGTGAAGCGATCTCTAGACATGGCGTTGAAAATAATGGGCATACCACAGTAAGTGCCATTCTCCCAATACATTTGTCTCCTAGGTACGATAACATTGAACAGCAAAATTCCGAAGAAAGTCTGCATTTCCTCATTGGTCACATTCCCTACTTTGTTTTTTTGAGTGGAGTACATATTCGTGTATTTTACGAACATACTTATGATGCTATTATCAAATAGACATTCAAAATAATACAAGGGAGTCCTTTTAAACGTCGCTCCTTCCATGTAATTCCAACTAGTACTTCTGGGTTGTATGTCGCGTGATGACCAACTATATTCTTTATTTTTGGGGATAACAGTTTCAGCAGTTGGCTGAGAAATTGTTTGTGTTGAAGTAGTGGGTACCTCTAAATTTTGCCGTATAACATCTGAATCTTTTCGCAGACGTTTAGCAAGTTGATGTAGCGGCAAATCGTCATCTTCGCTTTCAGAAGAATCATACTGAAGCTCGGCTTGAGTTCGTAGCTGCGAACCAGGTAAATTATTAAACAATATTTCATTTTCTTCCCCAGAATCTTCATCTGTGACATCTGCATTACAGTTTTCTGGTGGAAATATTGTAATAGCGTTGGGAAACGGACAATCGTCATTTCTTTCTAATTCTTCCACAATTTCATGCAGCTTCAGACCGCGCATTCTCGTACGTCTAAAGCAAACAAAAAAGGCAACAGTAGTATATTTTACTACTGGCGTTTATAAAAAAAATTGAATTCATTTGCTAATTTCTCTATGACAAAACGGTTAAACTACAAGTTTGTTTGCAGTTTGGTGTAGCTCGCATGTGCAACTAATTTAATTCATTAAGTGATCTAAAAAATAAATATATCTGGTATTCCATACTTACATCGAAAAACTCATGTTAAAAAACTTCTGGATTAGCCTCAAAATACCACGTGCAGCAACTATCACATCGGATTCACAAGACTAACTGAAGATGGGAATAATGCTAGTCTATCGAACTGCACACAGTAAATATAACGAGACTATCCACATTTACACTGAGATTTTTTTTTGGTCTGTTGTTTTAAAACTACGGCAGTAATAAGTGGGTTATTACCTTTATTTTAATGTTTCTTCCTCTATCTGCATGTTTACTTTTGTTGCTATCCTCATCCTCATCTTTTCCTTTATATTTATCTTTGTTTTAACTTAAATGTTTATCATTTTCTTCACCTACATATGCCCCTTCACCTTTGCTCTTATATACATATGTAAGTAAAGTGTTTAAATTTTCCTTTGTCTTCATTTTTGCCTTTGCCTTTACCCATCTTTGTTTTTGTTTTTATTTTTACCTTTGCCTTTATCCTTTTCTTTATCAATATAATCCCTGCAGTAAAATTTACAGGCAGTCTGATAAAGTGCTAGTTCCGAACTAGTGCAAAACGGATGCAGAGCGGGACAGTTGAAACTTGCGGTGTAAGTGTACAAATTATCTATTCTCGTACTATATGAAAGTAGCTCAGCGAGAAGACTTCCGACTCAAGCATAGCTGGTCGCGAGTTCAAATCGCGGTGGAGGGAGTTGTGAGTTTTCAGATATACTGAATTTAATTTTAATACCATTCATGAACATGAAATGGTATTATAACTTTGGTCCGATGTTTGTAAGTACCAGAATAAGAAGAGATGTATACTTAAATGATGAGATCGTCGAGCTGAGTCGATTTAGCCATGCCCGTCTGTCCTAGGGTTGCCAACCGTACTATAATATATAGTATTGTACTATTACGAGTAATTTTTAGCAAAAAAAAAACCAACTTCAACTCTCATATAAAAAAAAATATATATATATATATCATGATCTACTGATCGGATCTTAACCAGATTAGTATGGGACCACCTCTGAGACACTACCTTTCCGATGCAAAAAGAATTATCGAAATCGGTTGACGTGGTCCAAAGTTATGCGGTAACATACATAAAAAAAAAAAAAAAAAAAAAAAAGATTCCAAAAAAAAAAAAAACTCTCCTTTTTTTGGAAGTCGGTTAAAAATGTGTATTAAAATGGATGACCTTTATATTGAAATAACAATATTAAATGAAATATTCTTTAAAGTGAAAGGTCATAGTGAGTTTGTAATCAAAAATGGCAAGTTTTTTTTAAAACACTAGAAAAGAAGTAACAAATTTACTTAAAATTATTTCTTTCCTACTCTCCTTCCATTATCTAAAAAGCGTTTTTACTTTTTTTGTTAAGTTCTATATTTATTTGAAATGTACTATTTTTTTCCAATTATTTTAAAAAAGCACTATAAATATCTTAGAAAATGTTGGCAACCCTGGTCTGTCCGTCTGTTTGTATGCAATCTAATCTCTCAGTTTTCGAGATATCCGGATGAAATTTGGTGGGTGGGTGTATTTTTTAATCGACTTCCAAAAAGGAGGAGGTTATCAGTTCGTCGGAATCTTTTTTTTTTTTTTTTTGTATGTTACCGCATAACTTTGGACCACGTCAACCGATTTCGATAATTCTGCATCGGAAAGGTAGTGTCCCATACTAATCTGGATAAGATCCGATCAGTGGATCATGATATATATATATATATTTTTTTTATATGAGAGTTGAAGTTGGTTTTTTTTTGCTAAAAATTACTCGTAATAGTACAATACTATATATTATAGTACGGTTGGCAACCCTAGGACAGACGGGCATGGCTAAATCGACTCAGCTCGACGATCTCGTCATTTAAGAATACATCTCTTCTTATTCTGGTACTTACAAACATCGGACCAAAGTTATAATACCATTTCATGCTCATGAATGGTATTAAAATTAAATTCAGTATATCTGAAAACTCACAACTGCCTCCACCGCGATTTGAACTCGCGACCAGCTATCATGATCATGAGATATATTTTTTTTTTGCTAAAAATTACTTGTATAATGTTATAATCATTTGTCGGAACCGGAGGAATCGTACCACTATAACATATAGCTCCCATACAACTGATTGTAATCATATATAAGATTTTTCGTTATAACTTCTCCATTTAAGTAGCTAAGAACATGAAATTTTGCACTGTTGTCACTCATTATCAAAAGAATACTTTCAATGAAAATGGGTCGCTATAACCTATAGCCTCCATACAACTCATTGTTCAGATATGAGATTCTTTGTTATAACTTCTCCATTTATGCAACATGAAATTTCGCATTGTTTTCACTCATTATCAATAGAAAGTTTACAGTAAAATTAACAAAGGATCGGGTCATTATAACCTATTTATTGCCTCCATAAAACTTATTGTTCAGATATAGGGTTTTACTGTAAAACTCCTTTATTAAGACAGCTAAAACCGATAAATTTGGTAAGCTATTTAATAAATAATAATACAAAGACTACTGAGAAAATCGTCAAAATATATTCTGTATAAGCTTTATCTGTTATTCAGTTACCAGTTGTTGCTATATATCTCCTTTATGTAGGAAGCTAAACCCATTAAATTGTGTTACCGGTTTACATACCGATCACACAGCAGTGAAAGTAAAATTTTCAGATGTTCATGAAAGGTATGAAGCCTTCGGCATAGACAGCTCTGCTCCTACTTGTTTTTTTATAAAATAAGTAACAAACATGTAATCTATAAAAGAAAAGAAAAAACGGAAAAAATATCCAAAAATCGAATCTTAAAAACGTGGTGTTATAAAAAAAACAATCTAAAATGGAACTGGTTAAAAACTAGTTGCAAAGTAATGCACTGGGCGCCAATTGCCACCGCCAATGACATCACCGTGTAAAACTGGACAGTTGAAAGCATTGCTTGGGTATTGAGCTAGAACTAGTACTGTCGGCAAAAAGTCTAGCTATAACCTAGTTTTGAGCTGGTCAGATTTGCTGGTTACAGCAAAAATATTCATTGGAGGCCACTATCCAATTTCTATGTCGAATTTCTCGGTGATTCCGAAAATCGAGTTAAAGTTTTTTTCTATGGATACGTTTTCGAAATATTTACAATTTACCGTTATTCAGTTTAAAACAAAAAATGTTTCTACTTAATTACGCATATTTTACGAACCAAATTAACAATCTTTATATGAAATACGGAGAATGAAAGCTAATAAAATTCTCCATAAACCGTATATATGTATATACATCACTTTCCGATAGGATTGATAGCTTCTGACAAATTAATTAATCATTCCGGTGTTTTTATTTTTTTATGAAAAAAAAATCAAACTTTAACTGAAGAAAAGTTAAAAAATAATAGGCTCTGGCCAAATTTTTGAGTTTGATCTGTTACAATGAAATCAATTTACTAATGAAGAAAATCGTTCGATATATAAAGAAATAATGAGTGGTCAAATAAAAGCATGCAAAGATTTTTTATATGAAATATGAGCGTAAAACTTTCTACTTAGGTGTACATGGCGTATGAGTAACATTATTTCCTGCAAATTTTTCATATAAAAAATCTTGCGTATTTTCATTTGACCACTCATTAGTTCTTTATTTATCGATCGATTTTATTCATTAGTAACTTGCTTTCTTTGTAACTGAACAGGCTTTAGCACAAATGCAAAAATTTGGCACGGAGCCTGTTATTTTTTAATTTTTCTTCTGTTAAAGCTTGTTTTTTAAATTTTTTCATTAAAAAATAAAAAAAACTGGAATGAATGTGTCAGAAACTATCAGTCCTATCGGTAAGTGATGTACATAGACATATATGGTTTATGGAGAATTTTATTAGCTTTCATTTGCTGTACCTCATTTTAAGATTGTTAAGCTGGTTCGTAAGATATACGTAATTAAAAGGAACCCCTTTTTGTTTTAAGCTGAATAACGGTAAATTGCAAATATCTCGAAAACGTATCCATAGAAAAGAAATTAACTCGATTTTCGGAAGCACCGAGCAATTCGACATAAAAATTGTATAGTGGTGTTTGGAGAACAAAAACCAAACTAAAATTTGTGATCCAGTGTAATTAAAAGAGTTTTTTTCGGCATTCCTCCTGAATGAAATTTTGTGAACTCAACGAGCTTTCCGGTAAAAGCGGGACCGCTACCTTCGCTAAAATTTACGCGCTTGTGAAATTCTTAATTTTTATTAAAAATTTGGAAAATCGAGTTTTTGAAAAAACTCATTTATATATTACCAATCAAAAAAAATCGTAAAAATGTGGTTTTAATATAATTTACAGAACAGTAAATATTTTTCTGTAAAAATTCTAAAAAAACTAAGAAAATTAAAATTTCAATTTTTTCACCTTTCCAATTTTTTTTTCTGTATCTATAAATACACAAAAAATATGGCACTACAGCCAGATGTCTATCCAAAGACACTTATAAAAATCAATTTTTATATTAGAATACAAAATAGACTACGTGGTGCGCTTGAACATACTAATTCATTAAAGAATTGAGCAAATTTATACAAAACACTCAAATCCTAAATTTCCAAATCCAAAAGTGTATACGTGAAGAGCCTTGAACCGAACATTTTCTCTTATAATATAGAAAAGTCATACAAAACGCTCAAAACGTAAGAAAAGTATACGTGAACTTCAAGTGGTGCCCAACGATCTGTGTTAATTAGCTACGAAAATCTGGAAAAAATCCTCGATTACCCCCATCTTTAATAAGGTAATCCCACGAAATTCTCTAAGAATTCAATACATATATTTCAGTAGTATATCTACATATATATAACTCATTTTCTTTCGAAATTCAGCTTTATACAAAGGTCGGTAGATAATTCACTAAAGGCCTAATAGAAAATATATCTACTACATCAATTAATTAGTTTCAGTGTTTATTAAAACCCTAAAGAAATTCCCAACATAAGAACTTGAGTTTTATAAAGGTTTGGAACTACTATTTAAGACAGAAACATTTTAGATGGGGCCTTTCTATATTAAGGCAACGATATGAATATTATTTATTTTGGAACGAATTTCCGTCATCCCTTGTCAAGTATGGTTTGCAGACAAACCGGATTCGGCGTTGTGCCATCTTCAGTGTCATTTTTTATTCTGTCTGGTTCGAGTTTTTGTCCTTAATTTATGTTCCTTAATCAGTGTTGCCAACTTTTGATTTTCAAAAAGCACCAAAACAAAAACAAAAAGTTAACAATATTTACAAGATTTCATACATAAATCAATAAACAAAACTTTTTCGCTCATAACGTTTGAAAAGCCATTTGCTATGACTCATGCTTACGACGTAATACCGAAGTACTGCACATTAAAACTGATATATCTCAAGAAAGAAAAATCGAATCCCAAGCAACGAAAATCATGCCCTAAGTAGAAATGAGCAAAAAAAATTATTTTTTCATTATATACCCTCAAATATCGCCAAAAACCGTGATTTTGGCACTTTGAGGTTAGGATATCTCAAAATTCTAGTGCTAGAGCAATTGTGCAGCCAGATTTGAATTCAGCACCAAGAAACGATGTGTTTTACTCGGGTGGTACAAAAATAAAAATTTTTAAGAATTATTTGAAAAGAAATACTTAACTTAATCGCATATCTACTAGCATTTTCAAGGCGAATAGAATTGAAAAAGGTGGGTTTGCAAGGTCAGCTTTTTATCAATCATGGTTGTATTAAGTGCATTTAAATTTGTAGATCTTTGTCAATTCAGTGCTGCCACAGCTTTAAATATTTAAAAATTGTTTCAGGTCTTAACTAGGCACTAAATAATTTTTTTAGGCGTTTTAATTTTCAAAAAGCACTAAATCTAGTGCTTAAAGCACCAAGTTGGCAACTATGTCCTTAATCTTAGGTGATGCGATTTTTGTCGATGATTAATTATTAGAAATGCTATGGTGTCCTTTTTTTTAGAAGCAGGTAATAGGTTAATCTGTTCTGTGTCTTTTTGTTATAGTCCCTTATATGTTCGCGAAATCTTGTTTATATTTTCCGTCCTGTTTGACCTACATATATAACTATACTGGTATTTGCAAGTTAGTTTATACACTCCTTGTTTATACAATGGGTCTTCTTGAATTGTGGTGTTCCGTAGTATCCGTCCTACGTTGTTATTTGTTCTGAATGATGTGCGAAGGTTGTGTTTCTGGAACAGCTTTGCTAGCTTGTACGTTGACTTTCCAGTATATATTGTTCATAACGTGAGAACAATTTCAAAATTGTTTTTATACCCGAGCGCACTTGTGCACAAGGGTATTATAACTTTGTTCACATAACGGTTGTTTGTAACAGGCAAAACGAATCGAGATAGATATAGACAAATGTATACATAAATGATCAGGATGAAAAGAGAAATCGATTAAGCGGTGACCGTCCGTCCGTCTGTGCACACGATAACTCGAGTAAAAATTAAAATATTTAAGAGATTTAAGATATTCTTTCGGGCGTAGGACGGATGGTATTGAAAATGGGCAAAATCCGACAATAACCACGCCTACCTCCCATATAACGGTAATTTTCAAAAATACGAAAACTGCGATATTTTAGTAACTACTAAAGATTATTAATTCAAAATTGATATTTACAATAATTTTTAGACCAAAAATAAGAATGTTATACATTTTTGAAAAATGGGCGTAGCCACGCCCACTTATGGTTACATGTGTATATCTTGGCAACCGCTGCACCGATTTCTTCCAAACTTAGCACAGTTATTGGCCTTGGTACAGGATACCAAATGGCCGAAAATTTTTAAAATCGGACAATAACCACGCCCACATCTCATATAACGGTAATTTGGAGAAATACGAAATCTTCGATAAATCAGTAAATATTAAAGCCAATTTATTTAAAATTGATGCTTGCAACAATTCCTTACCAGGAAATACGTCTATAATAAAATTTTTAAAAATGGGCGTGGCACCGCCCACTTATGATCACATATACATATGTATCTCGGTAACCGTTCTACCAATTTGTACCAAATATAATAATGTTATGTAAAAATCCCTTTTTTATTTAAAATGTCGTTTAAAGGAGTAATTTAATAATTTTTGTTGCAAAATATCTCTCAAATGGGAAAATTACCCACGATCTGGCATCACTGACGTGAAGAGCCTTGAATAAAGTATTTCCTTTTTAAACAGAGCATGATCATACAAAACATTCAAATCCTAAACGTATAAATCAAAGAATTCTACGTAAAGAGCCTTGAGCTTTCTTTGAATAGCGAAAGTTCATACCAAACACTCAAATCGTAAATTTTCCAGTCTTAAAGAAGTCTACGTGAAGAGCATTGAATAGAGTATTTTCTCTTTGAGTCTAAAAAAAGCCTACGTGAAGAGCATTGGATGAACTATTATCTCTTTGACTGAAGAAACGCTCAAATAGTAAATTTTAGAGTAAAAAAAAGGCTACGCGAAAAGCACTGAAAATAGTATTTCCTTTTTGCTTCACTGTACGCTTCTTGTCGTGCAAAGTTTTTGATCTTCAAAATTACTTTTCGTTGAGAAAGAAGCCTTTTTGGTCGTTTTGAGTTTATTTTCTACATTTTAATCAATCTTTTAAAATTTTTCAATTTCGCAAAAATGGACGTATTGGCACTGAAGCTTTACCAGAAGATTGGGAAGTTCCCAAAATCGACGGCTCCAGAAATGGAATAACATATTGTTCAAAAGCGGTAAAATGAAAAACATATTTTCAATTGATTTTCATCATTCAATCCACAAACGGTATAGGCTTGAAACGAAATATTATAAACCCGTATTCTCCCCGAGAAATTCATAATGCTGTAATTAAGCAATCAATATGCAAAAGAGAAGGTATCGCCACTGTGAAACTTCATTTTTCATACATTTTCCTTTTCTTTTTTAACCAATTTGCGACACAGTTTTCTCAGGACTCCATCTTTGCGAGCATGATTGAATAAAACACCAGTAAATAAATGTCCACACAGAAAAATGTATATAGGTATATAACTTCAACAACAACGTATTTATTATCTAGCGAAATCCCAAATGATATGACTAAAGAGCGTTCATAATTTTTTTGAAGACAAATCCTACTTCGAAAAGAGAATGCGAAATTGCTCTTAACATGAAAATTTATAGAGGTGTATAATCAAGGTGTATTAAACAAGGTGTGATTGACAACTCAGTGCGGCTCTCTTTTAAGGTACTATAATGTCAAAAAGTATAAACAAACGAATTAACCCTTAGTTATGCATGTATCTTGTCAGCACTGATACCAAGGCTTTTATTTTGATTATAGTTTTGTTTTACTTACATTACCTGGAATATATATATTTTGTCAATAAAATAAAACAAATTGTTTATAAAATCGTTTTAGCAATTTTCTTGTTTTTAATTGCCCAAGATTTATGCTTATATTTAAATATTTTATCCTAAACATTATTCGACACTTATATAAGTATTATTTTACATTTGTTTCCAATTTTATATGAGAGCTTAACTCTAACAATTTTGAAATTAAATTTTTTCCATGCGAAATAGTATGTAAATGGGTATAAACGAGCTCGTTTGAAAGTGCTTGACTCGGACGGACTACAAATGAAATCACTTTCCTTGAAGTGGTTTTCACAAACGCGAGATGAAACACTACATCGCTGCCGTCTTAACTCGCAACTAGGTGGTTTAAAACATCGCTATATTTTCGTGTCCTGACTTCTATTGCATACAGCGCACCGTTCAAACGTTTTGCTCCATTTCGTCTTGGCTTCCTTACTTTAAATATTTAAGAAAAGTCGAACGTATTTACTTATTACCCAACTTTAAATGTACGTACTTGCTCTCCTCGGCGGTTTATCTCTTAACAATTTCACGTTTATTAAGAAAATTTGTTGCTGGAAAAATTTGTGTGTAACTTTTTTTAAACAAATTCAAATTTGAAAAAAAAAATCAAATGGGTTATGAATTCATTTCAGTTTGACATTATAGCCTGTTTCTTATGAGAGCAATGTCAAAATCAATCACACTTTGTTGAATACATTTTGTGTATAATTATGCTTGTTGTTGACTAATTACTCAACAAAAAAATTATTGATTAATCGCTCTGAATGAAGAAAGTTTATAGAAATCTAAAATTTTATATTAGTAGAGGATTTTTACTAATCATGAAATTGAAGAGAAAAGAGTATAGAGGAAGAGGCTTAAAAAAATATGTATACATGCAGAGCCTTATAAAGTCTTTTTGGAATAAATGCTTATAAGAGCACAGTCTATGAGAAGAGCCTTATATTTAAAACCTTTATAAAACCAGTTTGCAAACTTAGATGTATGTGTTATCCGGGTATATGCTAGTTCATATGTATAACATGTAAATATTAGGGTGCTTCACCAAAACAAGGTGCCGTTTCTCCACTAAAACAAGGTGCGGTTTCTCCACCGGAATTACAAGATTTATTATAATTTAAATTTTCCGCCAAAATATTTCGGAAAAATATTAATATTTACGTGAGCTGTACCGATTTCAAAAACGTCCATAAATCTAATTTTTTTATTTCGTTGATATAATTTGTAAACTTTTATGTGGACCTTTTAAACATAAGCTCTTCCATCACCTGAGGTTTTTTGAAAAATTTTTTTAAAGGCTTATTTTATTTTTTATGTTTTTTCAGATCGGTGCAGCACACGTATTTGGTAGAAGTCTTAAATTATAACAGACTAGATTGCCCTCACCCGCTTCGCTGAGTGTATGAGATTTTTACTTGCTACATGGAGTAAAATTTATTTCAAGAAAACTCAATTCAAAAACAGGAGGTTAAAAAGTTGTTTAACCATCTTCAAAATATTTTCAAACTAAAACTTTCTTAAACTTCTCACTTGTCATACTTTTTCAATTAACTTATCCCCTGAACTCAATTTGAGATTTTAGACAGATGAAAACCCCTTACATGTAGTTTTGAAATGAAGCCCTTTCAAAACTATTTCGACTGACACTCATATTGATATAAATCATTTAGATTATTGAATAGTTTGAATTTAACCTTTTAAATAATTGGCAACCTTTTAAAACCCCTTTCGTCTGACACTCATATTGTGATACATATTCAAAACCATATCGATTCATACCAATCTATACTAATATACATTTTTAAAGCGGTTTTTTTTTTGAGTTCGCAAAGCTCGAGAACGGCCGAACCAATTTTTTTTTTGAAATTTCGGGCACATACTTCAGACGTCCCAAGGATTATTCTAGGCTAAAAAAATGTTTGATATATAAAGGGGGCGTGGTACTTCCCATGCAAACCGAATATTTCATACCGAACATCTCTGGAAATGTTCATGGTAGAGTACTGAAACTTCGTGTGGAGATATATGAAATTAATCTTATACTCATGGAGAAAAATGGGCTATTTAAAAAGAGGGCGTGGCGCCGTACAAACGTCCTAAATGCTCGCACGGATTTTTGTGTTTTTTTGAGTAACTCTCTGGATAGTGTAGTTTCACAAATTCACCCGTTAGAAGAGGTGCTGTGAATTTCCGATTAAATCGACTTGTTACACCATTGAATGTATCGAACTCTTGTGTGCTACGATTGGCCCAATGGATGTGATTTTTGCCAGTATTGTTATGCGTTAAAGCTTCATTCGTAGACACCAGCGTTGAGTTGTGCAGGGGTAAATGTCAAATTATCACCGATAAATCAACCGTCAGATCCACAGTGCGCCTTTTACTGTAATAAATTCAAGTTAAAAATAAGTTTTTACTTAAACTGCTTTCGTGAAACTTACTTTTAAAGTATTTCTGAAATAAGTCTGTGTATATTGCATTTCTGTAGAACAATTATACGAATCCATTTTAAATTGCTACTAACTATACTCTAAAGTTTCTGGGACAGATTCACTATAGAATCGGATTATTGTTGCCGCCAGGGAGTGAAGAGGAAATGTTCTTCACATTTATTTCGTTGTGAGATTAACCGTTTTACGAAATGCTGCACAATTAGAGAATTTCATGAACTTCTTCACGGCATTAACGCTTTTGTTAGGTTATTTAAGCGGCAAACGACCACTAAACCATAAGCTTAGCCGATGAGCGTGCCAATGGAAATCGTAAACGTGAATTGTTGGTGAAAATGTTGGACCAAAAAGTTCCAATAAAAAAATAATAATTTTGAGCGGGACGAAGTTCGCCGGGTCTGCTAGTATTATAATATTTGCTTTAAACTAATTTTATTGAATTTTTAAAAAGGTGGCAACCCTTGTGAAAACTTCAATATCATTCAAAACTTTAAAACTAAAGGTTTCATAGCAATATTTCGTTTGACAGCCTTATTTTAACTCTTCAGATAGCTTGCGTATAATAATAATAATAATAGATTGGCGCTTACACATATGTTAGTGTTTGGCCGAGCTTCTCCTCCGATTTGTGGCGTGCGCCTTGATGTTGTCACACAGGCGGAGGGACCTACAGTTTTACGCCGACTCCGAACGGCGATTGCATTTTTATGAGAAGCTGTTTTTCATGGCAGAAATACACTCGGAAGTTTGCCATTGCCTGCCGAGGGACGACCGCTGTTAAGAAAAAACCTTTTTCTATATTTTTGCGATGTTGCTTTGACCAGGGTTTGAACCCAGGTGCTGATGAGTAAAAGCGCACACTGCTTACGACTACACCACAGCGGCCGATAGCTTGCGTATAATTAATTTAAATTAGACTTTGCAAACAGGTGGTAACCCTTTAAACGATATATTCAAACGACAGAATTTTTAAGCCTCTTGGCATCCATTTTTTAATATAATTTTCAAATAAAAAATTCCCTTAATTGAAGTTGAATTTGATTTTTTTAAAAGGTGGCAGCCCTCATCCATGAGTGAATAATGATTTTATATATCTCCATACCAAGTTCCAGTAATCTACCAAAAATATTTTCTGAGAAATGCAGTATGAAAAATTCCGTTTGTATGGGAGGTGCCACGCCCCCTTGTCTAATCGAAATTAAATGCATCCTATATTTTAAGTTGGGCTAAATGGGCGTGAAAGCGTAGCAAACAAACAAACTCACTTTCGGATTTATAATATTAGTAAGGATTTTATAATTCCGATGGAAAAACAGTAGCGATTTTTTTTTTGTATGGAGAGTGATTAACTTTAACAGGTTCCCTGTCCCCATACAATACATCTTTTTCATGACATAAGATCTGCTTCATTTGAAATTTGGCAGCACTATACATAGCATAACTTTGTTATCGACTACCGAAAACTTTGACTTTTGTAGGTTTGACGTCAAATTGGCTTCTACCTGTTTTTATTGTACCATGGTATTATACCCATTTTACAAACAACTATATTATTAAAAAAAATCGGAAAAAAGTACGTACCTCACGCCTCACTTTCCATGTTGACAAAACTATTAATTGTTAATAAGAATTAAATGACAAGCGAAACTATTTTATCATCGCTTCAAACAAAAAATTCCAATTCGACGCACGATAGAAAACCCAACTTCGCGCTTCTGCTGCTGCTGCGCTGCGTTAAAAGACAAAATTTGGGTGTTACATTGTGGACTGGTTTATAAGGAGTATTAGAAAGGTATGTGTGATAAGCAGGGAACGGATTTTTATTACCTAAAAACCTATAAAAAAGGCATAATAAAATAACGAAATAGGCTGGAAAAGGCAAAATAAAATAGCGAAAAAGGCAGGAAAAGGCACTAGGTATTGCAAAAAAGGCAAAACAAAATAGCGAAAAAGGCAGGAAAAGGCACTAGGTATTGCAAAAAAAGCAAAATAAGGCACTAAAAAAGACAGAAAATACGAAGAACAATCCAAAAATACATTTATTTTAGAAATGTTTATATTACAAGTAAAAAGAGAAAAACTATGAACTAGTTTCATTATATGAAAAATTTGTACTTTGAATCTTTGACTATTTTATCCTTTCGAGTTTCTAATTCATAAAACTTTAATCTGTATAGTTGTAGGAACATTGAACCACAAGATGCATTTTGAAGTTTTCTGGCAGCATTTTCATTCGATTTGCGAGAAGAAAAGCCTTGAATGTACTAAATGTGTGCTCGACGTAAGTTGATACAAGTAGAGCCCAATTTAAATATGGAACATTTGAAACGTTCATATTATCAGGAATAAGGGCGTTTTCCTCGCCCTTTACAATTTTATCCACACCCCTTATTGTCTCCAAGCCTTCGTTAGCTGAGAAAACGGCTATGAATTTTTCCAACACCAATTTGGCACCTGCGCTTCTATAAGCCGCATGGGCATGTGTATATTTTTTAATCTTAAAAAAAATTGTATATGCTATAATCACTTTTTTAAAGGTAGAAAAGGCAAAAAAAGGCAATTATCTTAAAAAAGGCAAAAAAAAAGGCAAATATCTTAAAAAAGGCAAAAAAAGGCAACATCAAATGTGTATATATGGAATCAGGGAAAGCTTAATCGTGGACATTCTTAATCGAATATACTCTATCTCTTTAGCAGAAAAAAGGCAATTTCCATAAAATCCGTTCCCTGGTGATAAGATTTAAAGACTTTTGTTGTTCTATTTTTGGCGTCGTAATTAGTCACTTTGTCCTTATGTGGAATCTTGTGTTATATCATTCTTGTTACCATATAGTGTTTAGCGTTGGACAATTTTTGCTCTTAAAATTAAGAAAATTATGTCGAGCAAAAATAAAACTACCCGAAAACGCGAATATCTGGTAGATTTCAGATCTTGTGTGGTAGATGTTCAAAAAAGTGGCAGATATACCACAATGTGGTAGAAGTCCGATCACTGATTTGGTGTCTAAAAATCAAATACCACAAATAATGTTTGTTTCTGAAATGTTAACTAAAAAAAATCATACTGAAAGAAAAGTTCTTAGTGCATTACCTTTTGATTGTATGAGTTACATTAAAAATCGTAAATAAAGAAGCTGGCCCAATGCAGGCTTGCTTTGCACGCCTTGCTTTAACTTTCTTTGATTTATTTCGAGAACCTGTTTGGCCGAATGGCGGCTTGTAACGCTGTCAAAGTAACCAGATGTCTGGTTGAAAAGTCCCTTAACACAAATAATTATTTTCTTAGAAAACTGTAGAAAATGTATCAAAAACTTTCATATTTATTTTTAAATGAATGCTTAATGATGTTTGCATTTAAAAGAAATGGTAATAATGATACATATATATGTATATCTACATTTACTAAAAAACTATACCTTAAAAGAGCGATTTACTTGAAGAAAAGAGCTATAAGAAGTTTTTTCCTCTCGTGTAAAATTTGTAAAAGTGGGCTTTTTGCAACTTTTTACTATAAGATAACGATATTTATGTTAAATATAAATATGGAAACAACGAACAATTTTTATTTCGTTTCGAATTGCTTGCATGATTTTTTTTTTTAATTAAGTAAGCAAATTTTTGTTTGAATTTATGTTTTTTGAGCGGGAACATACCTCTTTGTCAAAAGCCTATAAAACGCTTTCAAATAAAACGTTTGCCTATTTGAAACTCTGAGGCGCTCAAAGCAAGTGAAGAAAAGCTGCCATTTGGCCAGCCTTTATACGTTTTAGTATATTCCAAATAATCTTTGACAATTCTCGCATCGAAGCAAGCAAAGCAAGCCTTCATTGGGCCAGTATCTTAAGTATAGAGATTATTGGATTAGTGTTTTTTTGTCGAAATTTAAATTTTGTTTTTGGGCTTTCCTTTTTGCTTTGAAAATTAAAATTAGTTGTATCTCGCTTTTATTAGCTTGGGATGTAATAATAGTGCGCCTAAACGATGCAGCAATTTCCATTATCAAGTTACATACCTA
>NW_023462782.1:623-17150 GCF_013731165.1 Rhagoletis pomonella | reverse complement strand
GAAGATGAAGATGAAGATGAAGATGAAGATGAAGATGAAGATGAAGAAGAAGGTAATGATAAAGTTAAGTAGACTGTTATGATCGACCTGTAATTCTCGCAGGAGATGTCATCGTGAACTTTTCGCTGGCCAAATTTTTAAAGAAAATTTTTCACTGAAAATGGTTAATGGTAGAAATGATCCAACAACCAAGAGGGGCGACCACCATTGATGTAGTTTTTTAGAAATATTAATAATATTGAAATAAAACATTTCATATCTTACTTTAGTTACCAAAGTCTACTAGTTAATATTGTAGATACGCACGTTTTCTCAGCCACAAATAATAATTAAAATTTGCAGTTGGTTATAAAAAAAAATAAAGGTCGTTGAAAATTTTTTTAAATAAATATGTTTTTTGTATATTAGAAAATATGTACATGTGTATGTATATCGCACATTTCTTTCTTTCCGGCATTTCTTCTATTCAATTCTTCCGCGCGTAAGGGCTACACGCACTGAGTTTTTTTTTTTTGTTTCTTTCCTAGAGCTTATCAAATATAACACTTTAAGTTTTTAAAAAATACTGTTATAAATATCCCACATACTGGCAAAACTCTAAAATTGGAAAAAAGTGGTGAAATATTGTTTTTTTTTATAGTTAACCCTAATCCTCGCAAGTAAGAATTTGCTACTGTCAAGTTGACTAAACTTTAGGCTTCCGCTCTAGATGAGAAGATATACTTGTAAATAAATAAGGCAAGTGTTTGATATTTTTTGGCTTTCATTAAAACAGGTTTTTGCGCCTCAATAGCATAAAAGCTTTGCATTGAACCCTGTTTTGAATCATTTGCATAAATGTCCCCAATTCACACCGAGATCCATTCCTACCCTTCAGGATATATTAAATCAGAGATCAAAACTGAATCATTGTTCCCATCTTCGATCACAAACTCACTGATATATTTATCTTTATCTATTAAATCCATTAATTGAAGCTATTGCACGCTAGTACAATGAGAGAATCAAAGCTTTTTCGTTCTAAAAACACACCCATTGGTTTTCGCATTTACCATTAAATTTTAGATCAAATCTAATGAATATAACTTTGCTTGTTGTTTGGCCTTTAAAACTTAGCTTTCACTTCAATTTATTTTTGAGGCTAAAACAACTATTCTTTCACAGGAAAGTGAGATTAAAGCCAACAGCAAAGGACAAGGTAATGGTAAATAATGTGTAAATTATATGTCTACGAAAAGATTCCAATGGTTTTTGAGCCAAAACAAACACTGACCGCTGAAAAAAGTATCTTGCCTTGAAGAGGGATATGGGAAGTGGATTTGGTTTATATTAAATTTGAATCCTATACATTAATTTTTACTATATATTGTCTTCCAGGTTTTTCGTGATTTCTCCCACTGTGCGGTTAAAATAAATAACACGAAATAAAGAAAAACAAACGAAAACAATATAAAATAAATTAAACTTAAAAAATGTGATTGCACCACATAACTATAAACGTATAAACGCTTTCTTTATATTCTTGAGTCTTCGATTTCCGCATACATATCCGCAGTATAATCATGACAACTATTATTATATTTATGGAAGCCTTTGGAGTTTGCCCAACTTTTTAATTTTAGCCTCCTTATCAAGAGCTTCCAACATACTATTATACCATCCTTAAAAGAGCATCGACATAGCTGCCGATATGACTGTCACGCTGTCCACTTGCTGGTGAGCTTATTACTGGAGGCACCGAATGTTTGGTGATTTCGCTGTATGCTTCTCGACTTGTTGCACTTTTTTGGGAGGAACCAGCCTTTGGGCTTACCATACCACGGATGCTTTGTTACAATACTTATAGTCCTACATAATTGTCTTCACTGCGGCTGGCTTTCTTTGGTACCTACTACACACGTGTAGGAACCACAAACTATACTGCTCGCTCATGCATAACGACGATGTGGAATTTTCTTTTATATCGAAGACACTACCAGCCAAAACATTTCCCAAAATCAATGCGATTTAATGGGCTACAAAACGAATTAGAAAATTGCAAATCTGCTGCAAGTTTATCGCCTAAAACAAACTGTGTGTTGCGGGCTTTCTGTTGCCGTATGGGAGATTTGTGGGACCGCAACTCTAGTTGTTTCGGAGGCTGTGGCGCCTATTTTTATAAAGGCTTAGGTCTCTTGAATGGCGTCCATTATTTATTTAAAGCTCAGAAGCTTTAACAGGAGCTCTGTCAAACTCAAAAAAAGCTCGTAAAAGGTCTTAAAGTTCAATAATATTTTAAAATAAAAACTGATATTAAAAGCTAATAGCGTTATTAAAACATTTAATTAACCACAAAAAAGCAAGAGAAGAGTTGATGAAAATCTCAACAAAGCTCAAAAGTTTTATTCAAGGTCAAAGATCAATAGGAACTAACTCAAAGTTCATATAAAACTGAATGAGGTTAACATAAACCTCAAGCAAAGCACCTTAAGTTTATTAAGACTCGAAAAAAACTATCGTTAGCATGATCTTGGACGTGATTTAGGTTTTACATTTCCTTTAAAAGGGAGTCAACTACTAGACACTATAGGAGTGGTGAAAGATCCTCTCTCTGATACAGTCACGGCCAAAATATATTTCCCGGGACGAGCTTTTTATAGATTTTTTACGAACGCGCAAAAAGCCAAGGCTCTCTCTGATTGTCACTGCCTTATTGGCAACCTCCCCCAGCCCCTGCCATAGTCATTTTTCTGTAACTTTCGCAAATTGTGTTAACCACTGACAGCTACCATGTGAATGGTATTACTTTAGCCGAATAAAGCAAACTTCCTTCCTGATTTTAATTTATTTCCGTTTCCCTGCAACTGTTGCTGTTGATTACTGATATTTTGACGGTTGTTGCCTTAGGCGCAAAACCACTTGCCTGCCGTTGGCATTTCAAAAAAATAAAAAATATGCAACTTTTCTATTTTTTCCGCTTTAGCAGCTTCTCAACACAATTTTGCTTCCTTCCTTCTGCTACTTTAACACACTTTTCCACAATTTAAACACATACAACAAACGCGCCAGCGAAAACACCCTTTCACACAAACTTAAACACACAAAGGTTTTTAATTTAAGTTCATTAAGTTGGCTGCGGTCAGCTTAAAATTGCTTACCATTCAAAGCTGGCGTACACGAGAGAGTTGCACTTATACACACACGCACATAGTACACACAGCATAGCTTGCAGGCTGAGCCATAACACTTGGGTAAACGGGCGCAGAAGAGGCATAAAATAGGAAATTGGAAAAAATACAAACTTAAGCACCTCTTGGCTCGATACTTTTACATACATACTTATATGTACATGGTAGTACTACATAGCATTGCTCAATTTATTCAACGCTTCTTTCTTCGCTCTGCACCTTTACAGGTTCTTTGCGGCTTTTCTTTGCGCTTCAATAAACTACTTGAATAATAATAAAAATGTTGCCGCTGTTATAAGTTGCAAAAGTGTCAAACAAAAGCAGGAGCATAAATCAAACAAGTTGGAGGAGCGAGTGATGGCAGTAACAGAAGGTAAAGGAAAAGGGAAGCAAAAAGCAGAACTTACATAAAAGTAGATCAAGAAGTAGCGGAAATAAGCAGAAGCACTACAAAAACCGAAGTGGTTGTATCGAATGAGCGGGGGGCGAAAATAAATGCATTACAAAAGCGCGTAATTAAAAATCAAAAGGCACAAAGCAAGCTTTTAAAAGAGCTTTGAAAAATATTACTGGTCTTTGTAAATACAGAATGCAAACACGTGAAAAAGCGAAAAAGCTTTATCAAACAGGCAACGATCTGCTTTTCAACATTTCCAAAAGCATACTTTGCCATAAGCAAATGTAATTAGCGTCATTTTGATAACTAAGAATTCAAAGACGCAAAAAAAACAAGCAAAAATTATTGAAGTAAAAATAACTGTGATCAAAGTTTCCACTTGAAAACAAACAAAGCACTTCATTCAACCACGCTAATCAACCCACTATTGATAACGTAATTAATAAATACCAATTAAACTACAATAAAGCTAGACAAGAGTTAAAACAAAAAGCTCAACGAATCGCCAAAAAGCCAAACAAAGCCCAAAAAGCTTACTTAAAAGCTCTGAACGCTCACTAATATCTAACTGAATGCTCGTAAAAAGCTCAACGAAGCTCACATAAAACTCAAAAAGCTTCAAAGACTCAATAAAATCTCCCAAACCAGCTAAAACTTAGTTTAAGCAAAACTTCATAAGCGACAACAACAAAAATGCAACAAATTAAGCCGCTACTCGTCGTATTCCTATTCATGGCGACCAAATGTCCCAACTCATCATCACAGAACTTGCATGGTAAGTGAAAAAATCTTCTAATCTCGCTCTCATATTAAAAACCCTTTGGGAAAAGAAGCCTTTAGTAATATGAGCTACTGCTCAATTTCAGTTTACACTTACATTACAGAGCCGAACTCACAGCTCGATCCAGATCCGGAATTTTTAGGCACCATCAATAATGTTACATATCCAGCGGGGCGTGAAGCAATACTGGCGTGTTCGGTGCGGAATTTGGGTAAAAATAAGGTAAGTTGTCAAACGAAATGAAAAGGTAACCGGTATGGTTATACTGCATGTCCCCTTCTAAAATGGTGAAAAATATTTTTTATTTGAAAACGCAAAACTATGAATTACCAAATTGGGAATGCTCTATTTCTTGGTCGTACCGACTTCAGGTTACGACCGAAGGTGGGCGAAACATACCGCTTGTGCATTCTCTTGACAGCAAGTCCGTTCTAGAAAAAAGTTTCCGACAAAAAGTGTGCTTTTTTATCCGGTCGAAACTGGAAGTCGGCAATACGACCAAAATATAGAGTATCGCTGACTTGGTAGTTAATATTTGAGTCTGTGGTAATGGAAGCCCATACCGGTATATAAGCAAATCTTGCTAGCACCAATGAGACCTGGGCTTCGGCGTAAGAAGCTTTGTTAAGAAAAAATATTCAACATTAAAATGTATTGTACTTTTGGCCTTACTAATAATAGTAGGTATAGGTCGAGTTACAATGTCTACCTGTAAAAACATAATACCTTTCATAGAAGTTTTTCTGACCCCTACCACTCGAAGTGCCGTAACATCTTCTCAATTCTCTCTCTCCACACACATTTATAAGACTACTCAAAAGACTGGTGCCTTGATATGTGCCTGCCGAAATCTTTCGCGGGAAACTAGGACATTAAATCAAGGGTGGTAATCCGGATTTACAAAATTAAAGCCATTCCATCAAAAGCTGCGCCTGGCTGGTGGAAGAAACAGATTTAAAACGCACTCATACTAAGCTTAACAAGCTTCAAAGGCTGGCCTGAATGGGTATCACCAGCTCGAATTGAACTACTCCCACCGCAGCTTAAAATACGCTATTGATCATACCTCCACTGCATACCACCATCTAAAGAGAAGGCTGGATTTTTTTCGGGCAAAAGTCGATTCACGTGTCCTTGGAGTATAAAAATTGGGTATACTCTTTGGCTTCCAGTTTTATATATAATCATGCCACTCGAAGGTAGAGCTTGTGTCTTTCGGTCAGCATTTCCACTACTATTATTGACTCAGTTATTGGAACTTCCTGATTGTCTTATTGATATTTCTTCGAATTTCTCCCTTTTTATGCTCTGTGATTCATTCTTTGCCTCCATCTTTCCGCAGGTCGGCTGGTTACGCGCCTCTGATCAAACCGTACTCGCCCTCCAAGGTCGCGTTGTGACACACAATGCTCGAATCAGCGTTATACACGAGGATTCGCACACCTGGAAACTGAAGATCAGCAAATTACGCGAAAGTGATCGTGGCTGTTATATGTGCCAAATTAATACGAGTCCTATGAAAAAGCAAATCGGTTGCATAGATGTGCAAGGTAAGATAAAAAAAGTTTATATTAATGCACATGTAAATTAAACAGACATCATTCAACCGCGACTGCCACTCAAAGGAGGTAGATAAGGGGTATTCACCAAATTGAGCAAGTGATCCGGCACTCCGGCAAAAGAGCTGATTAGCTTCAATCAACAACTTAGAAAACTTACGATGCTTGGAGCTAATCAGCTATTTTACCCGAGTGTCAGGTCATTTGCTCAATTCGGTGAATATCCCTTATGTACTTATATTTGAAACATACCTTGAAGCAAATAATAAAAAAATAAATCACTAAAAAATCAGGAGCATAGCGACGAAAAGAAAAAGGCTGGTGGCGAAATTTAGAAAGGGAGAATACATTTTGTGACAGCAACTAATCTTTTGTTACAGGCCCATTAGGAAATTGTTCCTTTTCAAGGTAACAACTAAAAGGTCGATGATTCCGTATTGAAAGTCAAAGTACCCTCATCGGCAATGAGCATAAAAAGCTAATTTAAGTTACTCTGCGCTCCTTAATAAAAAAAAGGCGAATGGTTTTGAAATGTTCATTGATAATGCCCAATTTACCTCCGATATCTGTAAAAGCAGCTACATCAACTTTGAACGAAACTGAAATATATTTTTTAAGTATGTACCAAGGAACGGAATGTGGCTTTCCACGAAGCGATTTGTGATAATTTTGCCTTACATATCTTAGCCGCAGGTTTTCACCAAGGGCTGGCTGACATAGACCTACCGAGTGCTAACTTTAAATAAGCTATTGATATTTATTATTTTTAGAAACAAATAACAATTATTTTAGCTTTTTTGGAATTGATCAAAGCAAATATAAGAGAATCATACACACATATAGGTTAGGAAGAGGACCGCCTGCGTAGATAGAGGCACACTTAGCCGGATTAAGCTGTTCATTATGGTGCCCTAATTACACATAAGGCTTCTTAAAGGAAAAACGCTCCGTACTCACCACAAAGCCCCTTAACTGATATCCACCCCGAGATCATCGGGAGTGTAGAAAAGGTGCTTTAAACACGCGGCGGTGATCTGGTAGCCTAAATTCCAGGTTGATGGCAAGTTTTTCGTGTCTACTGCATTCCACCAGACAAGTACCCCATATAGAAAAATCGGCAGCGCTCCTTTCGCTACGATAGTTTTCAATCAAGTTGAGGTAACCGTACATAAGTTCAAACAGGACTCCAGAAACTTTCACTTTGTTATCATTGCTATATCGTCTGCATAGGCAACCACCCGACAGCCACTTTCTTGCAGAGCCATCAGCGACTGCTCAATACTTAAAAAAACAAAAACTTCCGAAATATTTCCAACATTTTTTTGTAAAAAAGAAAACGCCATGAAATTTTTATAAAAGTGTTGAAATTATATTCTGTAAAGAGTGAGTTTCTAATGGCAGCCTTGAAAAGGTCAAATTGCCACTATCGTGTAGTGGTAAGCAGTGCGCGCTTCCACTCCGCAGGGCCTGGGTTCAATGCCTGGTCAAAGCAACATCGCAAAAAATATAGAAAAAAAGGGTTTTTCTTAACAGAGGTCATCCCTCGGCTGGCAATGGAAAACCTCCGAGTGTATTTCTGCCATGAAAAACAGCTTCTCATAAAAATACAATCGCCGTTCAGAGTCGGCGTAAAACTGTAGCTCCCTCCCCTTTGTGTGACAACATCAAGGCGCACGCCACAAATCGGAGGAAAAGCTCGGCCAAACACTAACATACATATTTGTAAGCGCCAATCTACTATTATTATTATTAATTGCCACTTGCCTATTGTCCACCTGAAACATGAAATTTAAAATGCATAGTTTCCTACTTAGATGAGATGATATCCGCAAAACCTTAACAGACTTGTGATTGAAGGTTATTAGCATACTCGTAATTGCTACGTATGGCAAACATTTTATTCAATTAATTATCTAAATAACAATTTATTCGAACAATGCCCAACTCTGCACGGCACAATTACAATTACCAAAAATATGAACGAACTCCAATACATTTACTTTTTCTCCTGCCCGCTTGGCGTGAAATACTACTCCATAAGTGAATTACCCTATGTACATCAATTTACCTGCGTATTTAGCTGCAATATTCTCCGCAATTAGGTCCGCTTTTTATCAAAACTCTGGCAAGGGAGTCAAACTCACAATTAAGATATTCGCACACTACGAGTAATGAAGCCAGATTTCATTTAACATTTTTCCACATTTTAATCCCTCCGACTCAGCCCGCGTCCGATAGTTGCTCATAAAATTTTCATTCAAGTGAAGTTGAAAATAAAGTTTAGCACTCAATAAAATTATGAATTAACTACCTGTAATGTAAATTTCATAGCAACATAAATAAAATAATTTTAAATTCTCCTTCACCAATTCAAAGCTCATTATGAAGCTGTCCGATTCTGCAAAAAAATGGCGAAACGCCAGCAAGAAGCATTTAACTCGACTCAAAGTACGACAGCTTTATTTAATTATCTGCGAAAAATCGAGTGCCATAATAATTCGTGCACCATGAAAAGTCAGCAACATCACAGCCACCAGTCAGCAGCCACTTCACTGTTGCAACGCGCTTAAGTCACGTATAATCTTCGAAATTTTTTCCAACCAACTTAACCTTCAACGTCACTTTGTGCACATACAGTCACTCGTACAAACATACGCATATACATTAGGGTGGTCCAAACAAAATGAAGACGGAATTTTAGTGCTCTTGTCCCCTATGACTGTTCCACATCGATCGAGATTTTTAACCAAAATAAAAAAATTTCATCCTAAGCCACTTGATATGATGGAAATCATGTGTTCAGTACTAACCTCAAAGTACATTTATTTTAAATTAAGTTTATACCTTACGTAATGCAATTGCATGCAAATTGTCAAAGTAAAGCAATTAAAGCAAAAATACGGCCTTGAATTTATTTGTGTTTTTGTACCGGACTTTCGGATTTTTTGACCATTTACTATTACTCAAAATTGATATATGCAATGGCTCTTTAGCACAAAAATTTTTTTTTTAGTAAATTTTTTGGAAAATTATGATATCATATATGTGTACCCCAAGACCTAGCTTAGCCACCTTAACCACGGTCTTGAAAATTTTTGAAATTACCCAATATAATATTAATTTTACCCATAGCGCACGATCTACTCGCCGTCACTTTTACAACTTGCAAAGGAACTTTCTTCGATTTTAATCGATTTCTCTTCACAGCATCGATGTTGTGTCAAAAATTAAAAAAAATCGATAAATCGATGTCAGTTTCGATTTTTTGCACCTCTGTTACTCAACCATTTTTTAGCATTAGTTATTTTTTATTGGTTCCCCAAAACCACCAAATGCAATAGGAGGATTCATCAAAATTTGGTTATATTAAAAAATGATTATATAAATAATTGTGTGTTATTCTTTGAAGAGACAGTTTGCCCATAGAAAAATATTGATTTTCAAAAATAGATTTTTCCCATATACACCGAAGCTTTGGGCAATCTCTAGATATTTTTTAATTTCAAAAAAAGACACGGCTTAATTTTTTTTTATACAGAAAAATTCTCGAGGATAAGAGCATTCAAATATCGACTTTACTTTTTCGCATACATTTTTGGGCCACCCTAATATGCATGCATACATATTCGTACACTGTTATTTTTATGTGGCTTTGATGATATCCATGTATATCTGTTTGTGTATATGTGTGTGTACATCCTCGTTTGTTTATTTGCGCTTTACAGTTCCTCCTGACATCATCAACGAGGAGTCCTCAGCTGATTTGGCTGTGCAAGAGGGCGAGGATGCCACATTGACCTGCAAGGCGACTGGCAATCCAATGCCGCGCGTCATCTGGCGTCGCGAAGATGGCGAAATGATTTTAATACGCAAGACGGGAAGTCGTGAACTGATGAAAGGTAAGTCAATGGGGAAGTGCAGGATAGAGTAGCAATAGCCAAGTACGAGTACCGTATGCCAGGCACTACCGAGCAACAAACAGTCAGTACTGAGTACTGAGTTTAAGCGTATACGAGACGTGTGTATATAAACGATTATTTATAGACACTTTGAAGTCAATAAATCATTCAGGTCACACGATGTAAAACTGAGAAACTTCTTCAATCACGGTTATTTCACTTTGCATTTTTTCAAAGTTACATTTTGTGTCCTTTCTTTATTTAATTTTCTGTTTCTACTACATAGTGGAGTCCTATAGTGGCTCATCGCTGAAGTTGGTGCGCTTGGAGCGGCGACAAATGGGCGCATATCTGTGCATTGCTTCAAATGATGTGCCACCAGCGGTTAGCAAAAGGGTTTCTCTCAGTGTGCAATGTGAGTTGAAATTGGCTAAGAATTTATTTAATTGTTCTTTATTATATTTCTTTGGGACATTCTTACTTACATAGATACTACATTTGCTGTTTTTTTTTTTGTTTTCATTTATTTCGCTTTCTACTCTAGTTGCCCCCATGGTACGCGCTCCTAGCCAATTGCTGGGCACTCCACTCGGCTCGGATGTACAACTGGAATGTCATGTCGAAGCTTCTCCATCGCCTGTCTCCTATTGGCTAAAGGGTGCGCGTACGTCCAGCGGTTTCGCTAGCATCTCAAGCTCGAATTTGGAATCGGGCCAGCCAGGTCCGGAAATGCTTTTGGATGGGTAGGTATTTGTTTGTTGCTTCTTGTAGCAAATATTTAACTAATTTAGCTTAAAACTATAGATATAGTGTTCATTTTATGGCAGGATGTGATGTGATGATATGTGTAATTTTGTATGTCAGTATGTTCACAAGTATGTATGTTTATCAGTAATCAAGAAGATTTTCATCTGACAATGCAATGTGAGCTAAAACTACCGAACTTGTACTGATATAGTACTGAACTGGACTCATATTTTTCAGAATTAGCCCTCGAATGGTGCTGAAATAGCTCCGAAATGGTCCCGAATAGATCCCAAACTAGTCCTGAAATGGTCTTTAAATGGTGCTAAACAGCTCTAGAAGCGCTTGATATAGTCGTGAAGTTGCCCGGAAACGATCTCGAACAAATGTTTAAACGGTCCGAAACCGTATCTTATTAGTCCCAAAATCATTCCAGGCTAGTCTCAAAATATTCCAAAAACTAGTCCTGAAGTAGTCCCGAAATGGTCCTGAACTAGTAGAGATTTAGTCTCGGAATGATTCAGAACTATTCCCAAAATGGCCCTCAAATAGTCATGAAATAGTCGTGAAATGTTTCCAAACAGACCCCGAAATGATCTCGAGCTAGTCCCGAAATGATCCTGAACAGGTGCCCAAATGGACCTAAACTAGATGCCAATTAGCCCCAAAATGGTCCCGAAATAGCTCTAAAAGAAACAAGAAGCTGTTACAAATTTTCTGGTGGGTTAACGTAAATTTTAACCATACATAGAGTTATGATGTTTACACATCAAAAAGAACGATGTTTCGCAGGCGGCAGATGTCAGTTCCGTAGAGCTCCTTAGGACTAGTTTAAAAGTCTCGCAAAAGCTGGACAGATTAAGGGAGGAAGCATTGAATGACTGCTGCAGTGAGAATCCAGTGTAATGTTTAGTCTCACCGCGTGAATCCTAATCTGATAGTGTTCTGTCAAACACCCACCAGAAAGACTGTGCACTTTCCTGTTTTCGTCCAGCGTTCACTGAGCGGCTACGATACCTATCTGTTTAAGAACAGTCCGCAATTATTTAAAGGTATCCGCTGCCTAAAAAGAGGTCACGCATTAACCGACTACCTTAGAGAGCACCGTGAGCTAGTCCAAGCCCCGATTTCCACTTGGCTATCAGAGTATTTTCTTCCCTTACCGAGGTCGCGAAAATAAGCAGTCAAACAGCTAATTGCTTAATTGGATTTACCTCTACTCGGAAAAGCTTCGCCCCTTTTGTATAAGAGTACACCGGGGCTTCCATTATACTTCTACTTCTCATCCAGTCATCTCTAGAAGGATTGTGAGTGGAGAAAAAACCCATTAGTAGTAGTATATCCGCGCAGTTTACCGTATCATCAGGGAAACAGTAGAAGCCTCTCAAGATACTACCTAGTCCGGATCCTGACTCAACGTGCTTCTAAGTCTAGCCGCATCTTTTGCTACAGCTGCAGCATCGGTTATGTATTTAAGTTCAAAAATTGAGTAGGCGCTATGACCAATGGTAACTCGTGTACCAGCTCTGTATACTGAAAGCTATACAGAGCCCCGTGAGACAACTCCGGAGGAGTCCTGATGCATCAAGCGGGATTGTTGAGCATGATTTTGGGTGCCAGCAATTAACTACTTTAGTAGGTTTTTTTCTGCGGCAGATGAGAAGTGCATGTGCATAAATAATTTCTAACATGAAATTTTTGCCCATGCTTGCGGTTTGGTACCAGTTGCTTGGGGTGTAGCATACCTTTAGGCACTAGTCGCCTAAACACCCCAGATACATAAATCCCAAGTAAATCACAAAATTTTCAACTCTTAAAGTAACCTTTGGCTCAGAGAATCATAGCCAAATGCCGCAGTCAAAAAATTATTTTAGATTGCGCGTGTCTAATTCATTTTGTAAAGTGAATTTAGGCCAAGAACAAAAATTAAATAGTTCCGTAGGACAAAATTCATTTCGTAACTGCGGTCTTATTTTATTCGCAAAATAAATTTAAACAGTCCATGAAATAAAAAGGCAGCCCTAATTCTCGCGGTTTTAATTCATCTACCTTTTTTCATTAATTTTTTCATTTATATTTATGACCGCGTGATGTAAGTAGGTCGATCACATATTGAGTGATTTAATAAAAATGTGTCTCAGGATTTTTTGTAATTTATACTTAATCACACGATTTCCAAGTGATCTTTCGGAGTGACTTTAATTAATTAATATGATATGTTCCCACGTGATATGTTCAATACAATTATTTTTTACTATGCTATGCTATAACTTGACACGTATGTAGATATTTTGTAAAAAAATTACACTAGAGTGCTAGATACTAGATCGCAAAATTTATAGTCTGTTAAATTATCATGTTAGCTAATAATACCAAAGCATGGAATAAAAGAAATCGTAAGCTTATATAAGTATAGAAGCTTTTACAAACTATGATGTGACGACAAATTATGTGATACTTGCTTCAGATGAAGTTGGTTGTCGTAGTTTTGTTCCCAAGGACGCTTATAACCCCAAACCGAAATGAGAAGAAAACTTTCGAGAACGCTCTCAACGGGAATTATATAAGAACAAATCCCTGTGGAATGTTCCCAGAGAGAACAAAATGAAAATAATAATTTGGGGAACATTTCTGAAAGAACAAATGGGAACAAAAGTTTAAGGAACTTTCTCTCGAAGAACCATTTGGTGTCAGGAACTTTCTGACAGAGAACGAAAGGTAACAAATATTCTCTGAGCTATTCGAAATGTTTAAATACTACAATTAATTAAAAAATTACTGAAAGATAACTATGCAAATTAAGTCAACAAAAGACTTAGGACACGAACAGAAAATAAAAAATTGTTCCAAAAATGAAAAGTTCACCATCATTAGGGTAATTAACGGTCTGGAAGTTGAAATGGTCCAACTGTCCTTCGGCTTAGAATTACACAGTCAAGGTTCTGACTGAAACGATTTGTCATCCCAACACGCGTGCGTCTGCTTCGACCGAAATTCAAAGCTTTAAACAAATGATTCGCAAATTTCGTACGAGGAGGTTTTCGAGGCCGCTAATTACGAATCCGCTGTCAGAATTGCAAAATTCAAAACGGCGGATTCAATATGGCGTCTGGTAAATTTCAAGCCTTTTAATCAGATTTTTCAGAAACATTTAGTATGCAGTTTTGTAGGTCATCTAATTTTAGTATAATAAATTTCAGGTTTGAAGCAGCTTCGACTTTTCGCTGGCTTTTGACAATTTTTTGTTTTTATTTGTTGACAGTGCTACTTCTTTTCTCATTCTTAACATTAAATTCCCAAAACATTTGTTCTCGTTTTGTTTTCTAACAGAACGTTCCCCATTCCTTTGTTCTCATTGAAAACATTCACGAAAGTTTTGTTCCCATAATGTTCTTCTTGAGAACGTTCCCGATAGTTTTGTTTGCATTTTGTTCTTCACGGAAGTGTTCCCGAACCAAACGTTATATTAATGTGGAGAGATTTACTTTAAGTTAATATGTAATAGCTCTGATCCAGTACTCCTTGAACTTACAGGTTTTTACACGAACTTGCAGGAAGTTACAGGAATCCCGTACTCCAAAATCCTCCAAAATCCTGTAAATGAGAACGATTTTTGGTGAGTTGTGTAGAGAATGGAGTTGCAAGATTTTACCCGAAATTTTTTTTTCTGGTAAAATCAAGATGGTTGACGTTTTTATAGGAAAAATGTTTTTTTTGTTCTGGTACTTTTTGTTGTTACTCACTTTTTACTCCCATTTCAGAGAGTAATTTTGCTGTTTGACATTTTTACAGGATTTTACACGGAAAGTATTGGATCAGGGCTAATGATGGTTTATTTAGGGTTCGAACGATACTACCGATACTGAGTAAGCATCGATATTGAGGGTATAAAAATGAGTACTTTAATATTCGATACCTTATTTGGTGATTTTAGTCGATACTTTGAAAAGTACTCGTAGTATCGAATACTTTTTAAAAAACCAATATTTAAATTTTTTCTTCCATTGGCAACCCAATTTTCTTTGCTTATATGGATTACTATCATTCAATTTTGTCCATCACTTAAAATTAACTCAAATTTCGTGTAGTCTGTTGCATAACATAAACCAAATAAGTTAAAGTTGAATGGCCTTATTCTTAAAAAATAAAGTAGGTGTAGCCTACTACCGTTGACTTTTAATTCAAACTTGCACATTCTTGTACTAAAATTAAATAGGCTACAAAAATGCATACCCGAAAAGTTAACAAAAATGCTTAGTAAAATTTAAAATTCGTGGAAGTATATATACATATATGCATATTTATGCATGTATGTGCATTTAACGTTAAAATTACTTCTAACGTGAAAGTAAATTCTGCAATGAAATAAAAATCAAATATTTAAAATTTCTACTGTTTTAATTTAGGGAAATAACTAGATATCGATGGCTGAGTGGAAGATCGACCTATCTCGGCAGCCAGTTCGAAAACATTCTATCTCAAAAAACTTTTCAAGAACGTCCTATTTCAAAATTCGTTTCAAAAACGCCCTATCTCAGCTGCCGATTCAAAAACGCCCTGTATCAGCATATTTTCAATACATTTTGAAGTGCGATAGGGCATTTTTGAACCGAATTTTGAGATAAGGTGTTTTTCAATAAAATTCCGAAATAGGGCGTTCTTGAAAAGTTTTTTGAGATAGAACGTTTTCGAACTGGCAGCCGAGATAGGTCGATCTTCCACTCAGCCATCGATATTCGATTGAAGAAAAAAAAACAATTTTAGTATCGCAAAAAACGTATTTTAATGAGTCCGATACTGAGTAGTATCGACACTTTTTCCCTGATAGTTTTAGAGTATCGATGCCATGAGCTCGATGCCAAAGTCTGAAATTTCGAACCCTAGGTTTATTAACGAAATATGAGCTAGAAATTTTAAAATGTTTAAAATAATATAACCGATATAACAAGGTACTATTAAGAGGTCTGAAAGAATTTTTTTTAAGATTTGCATACATACATATGTATGTATACAAGTTCACAAAATCTTTAAAAACATTTTATGGCTGAAAACTTTTCTAATAACGACATTTACCACATTTCTCACTGCTAGTCCCAAATATGGCATAACGGAAAAACGTGATGGCTATCGTGGTGTCATGCTGCTAATCGTGCGTTCGTTCTCGCCATCTGATGTTGGCACATATCATTGTGTGAGCACGAATTCACTGGGACGTGCTGAGGGTACGCTAAGACTATACGGTAAGTGTTATGCTATGTATATGTATGTAAAGGTGATTTCATAAAACAATGTACATGTGTTTTATAGGAAATTAGTCTCGAATGTGGGTGACTCTTTGGTACTGTATGACATGTACATTCATTTATTATCATTATTATTTTCTTTTTCTGGATACGCTCTATCGTTAACCGACACTGGCTCTTATTTACTAACTCTTTTTTCATGCATATTTAACCCACTATTTGCCTTTAAATCCGATGCGAATACTGAAATTTAGCAATAAATTTTAAAGACTGTCCTAAAAGTATTTATGAAAAACGAATTTTAAGTGAAGATACTTTGCGTTCGGTTGGGGGTATATGCAAGCATTGATGTAACGAAAAAGCGACACGATTGTTGATCTCTGATTCGAAAGTCCAATGAAATGAAAAAGCGACAGATTGAGATTAGAATTAGAATTTACAATTAAAGTTAAAATTGAAAGAAAAAATAAAAAGAAAAATTAAAATTAAAATTAAAACTAAAATTTAAATTTAAATTTAAATTTAAATTTAAATTTAAATTTAAATTTAAATTAAATTTAAAATTAAAATTAAAATTAAAATTAAAATTAAAATTAAAATTAAAATTTAAATTTAAATTTAAATTTAAATTTAAAATTGAAATTAAAATTAAAATTAAAATTAAAATTAAAACTAAAATTTAAATTTAATTTAAATTTAAATTTAAATTAAAATTAAAACTTAAATTAAAATTAAAA
>NW_023462782.1:0-523 GCF_013731165.1 Rhagoletis pomonella | reverse complement strand
ATTAAAATTAAAATTAAAATTAAAATTAAAATTAAAATTATGATTAAGACTAGGGTAAAAAAATTTATATTAAGAATAAGGTTAAGGTTAAGTTAAGATTAAGATTAATATTTTTTTTTTTTTTTTTTTCGTAGGAGAGGGAAATGCTTTATGCACTGGCCGGGGGCGCTAGTCTCTATACTACCTTTCCCGAGTGTGGGACTCCCACCGAAGCGTGTTGGGCTACCCACTAAAACCCAAACTCCCACCGCCCGCGCAAGAATCCCGCATCTGGCACCGCAATTCTGCATGTCTTCAGATGCAGGAGCGCGCTGTTAGAGCCTTGGGGCTGCTCTTTTGTGTGGGCGTTTCATTCGGGTGTCCTCAGTAGACAACCGTCCTCTCGTTTGCAGCGGAGTACGAATTTCACGTATCTCGCAACTGCTTCCCACTTTTCTGCGCTGGAAATCATTATCCCAACTATGTTGTTCGGAGTTATGTCTCCGTGTCTTTCTTCCAACATTCTGCGCGAAATCAAGAAGTG
>NW_023462781.1:0-17159 GCF_013731165.1 Rhagoletis pomonella | reverse complement strand
TATAATATTCTTATTTTTCGCCTAAAAATTATTGCAAATATCAATTTTGAGTGAATTATCTGCAGTAGTTACTAAAATATCGCAGTTTTCGTATTTCTGGAAATTACCGTTATATGGGAAGTGGGTGTGGTTACAGCCCGATTTCGCCCATTTTCAATACCAACCTACCTTGGATTAAGGGAAACCTACGTACCAAATTTCGTTGAGATATCTCAATTTTTGCTCGCACAAGTGCGCTCGGGTATAAAAACAATTTTTGATACAAAAAGTCAGGCGTTTATTGACCTAATTTAACTTTCATAAAAGTGTTTAAAAATTTTGACAACAAAGTTATAACGTAATGCAAATAGTGCTACGAGAAAACTTTGCACTTAAATACAATCAATCTGGGGAACTACTGGTGAAACACATTTTGTTGTGGACGATTGACTCGTTTAAGCTCTTCAAGTATCCGGGCCAGTTGAAATTATTATTTCACAGCTACAGAGTGGTGGATATAACATTTCGGTGGCGCCTTTCCTTTCCGTGTACGCAAGCTACGTTGACAGAGTATATGAAGGACTGTCAAGGGAGCGTTTATTGGCATAATGGTAAGAAGCTTCCACGTGTCTGCGAAAAGTTTTATACCAATCAGCCTGTAATTGATTTGTGTGTAATAATCATGAGTTTTCTGGAGCGCTTGAAAATCAAAGGAGCCGGCATTACATATTGTTAGGGATTTAGAGGAGTCTTTTAAAACCAAGAATATCATTCTTAATACGTTTAAAATATCGAGCAGCTTTTCATTATAAGCTAACCGAGGCGAAAAAAAGAACTATGTAAGTTGGCGGCCGCTGTTGTGTATTGCACTTCCACTCCGCAGGGCCGTAAAAAAATATGGAAAAATAGTTTTTTCTTAACAGCAGTTGCTCCTAGGTTGCCGCTGTAAGAGGTTGCCCCAGTCGTCTAGCTTGAGGTCATCTCTAGTGATAGAGAGCGAAAAGGAGCTCCTGTATAACTTGTGGACTGCTGTTGGACAAATGGGTTTATACTAGTCGGCTCAATGAGTGCTCAGCCGATAGTCAACCGCTGACAGAAATTACTTTCTGAAATATTTCATCAATGTAAAACAGCTATTACGAACTGAAAAATGCGACTCGAAATATTGTCTGTGTATTACTCTATACTTAAGTTCATGTATAAATAGAAGCTAGCAATTACTTTCAATGACATTAAAAACCTCGCCACATTGCGGCTATTTAAATACTTTTTATTATAATAATGCAGTAACTGCTGCCTCTAAATCGCTTTAATTTTTAATCCACACATTTTTTTTTCTCACGCCCCTTTGTAATAATCTTCTGAATTGCACACTTTCGTTTACGCTTGGCAAAAAAAAAAACCTTCTGCCATATGCGACACAATTTCAATGCGTTCATTACACCTTGCGACAAAATTGAACTTTTTTCGGCACCCATAAAAAAAAATCAAGCTTTTTCGGAAAGTAGAAACAACAACAATGTACTCGTTTTTCTAGATCACGTCATTAAAGGTTTCTAAGGGGAAAAACAACCCTTAACAACTCCTATGATTTTTCAAACTTTATTATACTTCGTAACGAAGGGTATTTGTTGTTGCTGATTACGAATCCGAAGTCAGTTCTTAAAAACTCTAAATGGCGGATGGATTTAAAAAAAAAATGATTTTTATGAAATTAGATATCCAAGGTTCTTTGAGTGACTGATTACAAAACATAAATCAGTTTTCAAGCATTCAAAATGGCGGATCCAATATGGAGGATAGATCTTTATTGCATCAGCCATTTTGAACTTTTGAAAACTGATTTCAGTTTTGTAATCAGCCACTCAAAGAACTTTTGCGTGTCAAATTTCACACAAATCTGATCATTTTTTCAAAAGTCCTTCCACCATATTGTTTTCGAAATTTTGTAATTGTTAAGAACTGACTACAGATTCGTAATCACCGATCAAAAAAACTCTTGGATACAATATTTAATGAAGTGTGAAAAATCATAAGGTAATATTATTTTGACCGATTCAGCGTAGGGACTGTTAAGGGTTATTTTTCCCTTAGAAACCGTAAATTACTTGATGTAGAAAAACGGCAAAAAACGGGTACTTAGTTTGTGTCCCAACTTTCCGTAAATGCTTTATTTTTTCATGGGTGCAAAATCGTGTCGGACGGTGTTATCAATGCAGGCTCACTTGCCACTTGTTTAATAAAATAATCTTGTCTCAATTAAAAGCCAGTAACGGTTATAGTATATTTATACAAATTACATATATGCGTGTTTTGCAGTTTCGTACGGAATTTTATTAATAAAAATATCTGTATAATATCTTTTATTAGTATTTTGTGATATTTAGAAGAGGATTAACGGCATAAATACCAAAAGAAAAAATTGAATGAATTAAAATCGCCGAGAAATTATAAACCAAAAAAAAAACAGGAATATAATCGATTTAACAACAAGACATAATTGAAAGAAGCGCCGAGAATTTGTGAAGTGGTGAAAACCAAAAACAATTCCATTTGCATTCGCGCTAAGACTGCTTGCTTGTGCCGCCAACATTTAATCGCCGATTTGTCCCGCTTCGCTGCATATGTATGTCGGCTAACAAGGTGGAAGAAACGAGGTAAGTGCAAAGCCAGTTACTGGCAAATACGTACTAAAATTATCAGTAGAATATTTCATGGTATGCAAATATGTAGAATTCGTTTTATTTAGATACTCGTAAGTAGGAGAAATCGACTAGTCTTCCATAAAAAGCTCAAATGAATAGCTAAAAGTTTAATGGAAACAAGATATCTACTTGAAAACTTTCACACCGTCCATATCATGAAAAAATTTGCAAATTTATATCAAAAACTATAATATATGCACATGTAGTATGTGTATCGGAGCCCTAACCGCCAAAATAACGTAAGCGACATTTTTTTCAAAATTTTATTTTTGATGCAGAAATATTCCTTGAGCATTTAGATACATTTCTGCATCAAAAAGAAAATTTTGAAAAAAATGTCGCTTACGTTATTTTGGCGGTTAGGGCTCGATATAGTTACATACATACAAGACTCATATACATATATAGTTAAATGAATGTCAAACTAAAACAAAAATATTTGACTTTTTAACTACTGCAATTATTTGGTAATTCTCTTTCAATGTACTAATTTTCCTGTGCGAATTAATGAAATTATCCAATTTTTCATATCCAACGACATAATATCAGTGTTGCCATTTTAACTATTTTTCGGCTATATTTAGCTTTTTTTATTTGGGTTTAGCCGGAAAAATTCTGTTTAGCTTCGGGCCTTTTGCTTGGCTTTTTTTTAGCTTTTTACTTTTGCTAAAAATATTTACTGCAATAGTAATAAAATGTTTATATAGGCAAACGTCATGATATTTTACTTCGATGAGGAAGGCTTCGACTTTATCCGATATCTGTTTTGTCAAGAGAATTTTCCCGGTCAGACTCATTTGAGTACCAGGACATATGGACGCTACGAAAAATATTTACTTAAGTGCAAAATAAGTTGTTCCTTACAAAAATACACCATTTTTATCTTAAACATTGGCACTGCTATAAAGTTATAATAACGACAAAAAATATTTGATTCGTTAATTTAGCTATGTTTTTACCGTAATTAAAATTTTGATTTAGCATTTTTTTGCCTTTATTTCTTTGCCCTTTTGGCCTTTTTCCTGAAAAAGTTCTGGCAACACTGCATAATATAATTAATTCTTAATTTTTAGCATGTGAGCAAAAACATAATAATTATCGTAAACAATTACGCAAATAAATATTGCAGACTCTCATTAGAGGCAATTTTGATTAAATTAAGTAATTATTACAACTTTTTACAATTAATTTTAAATGGCAAAAACAATTTGCTTGTGCAGATTGTATTACGAGTACTACAAATTGAAAGAGAAAAATACTTTGAATGAAAAGTCATTTTATGTGCATTCTTAAGTAGTCACTTGGGTGATTTATGTGCGCCCTCTGTCGTAGTTTTTCTCTATTCTGCTCCCGACTGGTTCGACTCTGCACTACCACGCTATGTATGCTAATAAATTGGTCAATGGCAATGGGTTAGCTAAAAAAACAAAAAAACACAAGAACAAAAGTATACCCAGCACATGTACTAAATGTCGTTTTTGCACCTTTCTGTAAACTATTTTATAAGCAAATTTTTTTTCCTTTATTTCAAACAATTTCGATAATGTGCTCAATTAGACTTAATGAAATTATTAATCCAAGTTTTTAAAAATCAATAAGGCGCTAACCGATATATAAGGTGCGTTCGACAAGTCAAAAATTTGTAATAGTTTTTCCAAATTTTTACTGGATGGCGTTCGATAACGACAAAAAATTATCCAACACACAAAAATTGAGAGAGCGAGCGTTCATTTTGTACTGGCAAAATTTTAGTCAGCAAAAATTATCCAACACGAAAACATATGATCACAAAACATATGGTTGCAATTTTTATAAACAAACAAAATTGCATTTTCCGAGTTTTGGTATTTATATGCTTTTTGGCTGCCTGCTATGTGACTTTATGATAGCCCCAACTAGTTTTTACTTCTAGAAATGTTCCTGGCGAACATTGAACGTTCACTTTCCTTTTTTCTTCTATGGAGGCAACATGAATTTCAGTTTGTTTACAAATAAAACATAAACAAAGTCAGCTGGTGTGTCTTCTTCTTCCGGTTTTTGCAAGTAATGGCTAATTCTCGTTCTCGTTGGGTATGCATTTTTTTATGCACTTCTCAACTGCCGCAGAACAAAACCTACTAAAGTAGTTAATTGCTGGCACCCCAAATCATGCTCAACAATCCCGCTTGATGCATCACCACTCCTCCGGAGTGGTTTTAAACAGCAAAAGCCAAAGCGCTACAAGCTGTTGGGGCTCTGTATGACTTTCAGCATACAGAGGTGGTACAAGAGCTACCATTGGCCACAGCGCCTACCCAATTTTTGAACTTGAATCAATAACCAGTGCTCAACACTCCCGCTTGACGCACACCCCCAAAAAACTCTTACAGAGTTTAAGTGGCAAAGCCACAGCGCTACAAGCCGTAGGGACTCTGCATGAATTACAACCATGCAGAGGTGGTAACTGATGGTTATCATTGGCTCCGACGCCTACCCAAAACATTTTTGCTTTAATAAATTTTTATGCAAATACATTCATCCTGGTGTTTGCCCTCACACTGAGTTATTCAATGCATTTTTTCGGAAGAAACCCGTTATATGGGAGGTTGGCATGGTTAATCACCGATTCCGCCCATATCAGTAAGATATTTCAACTTTTGCTGGAGCTATCGGGTACACGGACCGATGGACAGACAGACCGACTGTTACAAAAAACCCCTTATGCCCAATTTAATTTTTTTCCAAGATTTATACCTTCATTTACTCCGGTTCAGGCTTTCCGTAGTTAATTCGGTTTCGGTTAATTTTTGAATTTCCCTTTATAGTGGTAGTTTTTGCCGTTATAGAAAAATAAACGCTTATTAGCAAATCAATTTAGAAAGAAGTTTTTTTTATTTATATTTGCGTTTAAAAATATCTACAAATTTTTCAAAGTCATTCCCTTTAAGATTAATAATTCCGATATTTTTTTTACTTTATCAGCATTCATACAAAGTATGAGTGTATATTAAACTAATAACTCGTATTTACAAAACTAATTGTCACTTGCATCATCCCCCGATTTGCGCCATTAGTGTACAGTACTTAGTAAGAATACTTATGACGTAAACTGTGTAAACACTTCAAAAGCTTTTTTTTAATTTTTTTCTTGCGAGACGAAATACAATTAAACTCAGCACATCTTGTGGATTTATGTGCATAATATGCACTGCATATATATGTTTCTATATGCTATATTACATATAAATGACTAGGCCTTACTTTGTCAATGATGAAGTAATCATTTTTTTTTTTTTTTTTTTTGATAATACATATGTATGTATAATGTATGTAAGTTCTGTCAAGTGGTGACTGATAAAACGTTTAGTAATGCAGAATACTGGAATTAGTATTTTTAATAATTAAATTTGGTTTCCCCCCTACAATAAATATGTTTTTTAACATTTAGGTATATTAAATTAAAAAGCATCTTTGGTTTTTTCTAGCACGTAGAGAGTTTCTTTTTTTTCTTGATGCCATGTATATTTTAGGATTTTTAGCAATTTGCATTTACTTACTTTTAAGGCAGTGTCACACGATTGGTACGTTTGTACTGATTTGTAGTTTTTATATTGGGCTATTGGTACAAAATAAAAAAATAAAATGGGAACCACAATTTTTTTGTAGTCACACGAATGGTAAAAGATGAGATGTGTCGATTTCACTACAGTGATGTGTGGAACTCGTTAAAGATAGCTCATACCCTGCAGTGAAAACCCAAACCAGTTAGAAAAAATACTAGTTCATAAACTAGTATGAGCCTACCAGTTCGACAATTTCGAATAACTAAAGCGTTCAGCGACATCTGCCTTTGAATTGCCAAAGTCAAAAATAAAACGCAATTAATTGCTTTTCTGGTCTGGGATCGCAGGTTCGAGGCCGCTTGGAGGTGGTTACGATTTTTAAAGTTAGATCAATGTAAGTAGGAATAATTATTTCAATTTAAATATAAATAACAAACTTAAAAATCTAGTTGCATTACAAAACAAAAGAAACGAATATATGGGAAGAAATACTTGTGCCATAAAAAATATATTAAAAAAAATATTTTTTTAAATCAAATTTAAGAATAACAAAAAAACCCTAAATAAAAGCAATATTATAAAAATAAAAAAAATAAAAGAATTTTCCCTGCGCCCGGGCTTGAACCTGGTACCTCAGGCATACCGCGCGAGTGCTTTGCTCTGTCGGCCGTTGCGACTGTTGGAGCGCCGCGAGCAAAAAGGCATACTAATCTTTTTCATAGGGGATGAATTGGCAGATTATCTCATCAACTGGTATGAGGCTACTAGTATTTCTACTAGTAGATGCTGATGCATAGCCTGACAATTGACATCTCGTAGGGCATCGCAATGTTAAAAATACCAGTCGCTAGCTTTGAAAAAGGATAAAACGTGAACTAGTTGGGCTGAAACGCAAACTGGTAGAATTCTAGTTCACAACTAGTAGCTTTCCCTGCAGGGTAATTAACGCTAAAACGCCAGTATGTAGCTCTCCAGAAAAGCAAAAACTCCATATAAAATGACGTACAAGAAATGGCTATCTTGTGTAAAATTGTCTTGAGGCAGTACGCAGTTCTTAAGAAATATGCTACGCTTTCGACTACGGTTTTCCCCAAGTTTTTTTTTGTGAAAAAAGAGCACAAGGCAAGCCATGCCAGTTGTCAAAATTCCTTGGACACACACACGCAATAATGGCAATTTTTTCTTGGCCGTTTTATTGACAGCTGCATACCAGCCTAAAGGGCTAATTGTGAATTGTAAAGTCATGCTCGTTTTAGTATAGTGTAGAGTGTACACACCTCTTTCAGATTGAATGTAGTTGAGTAGAAATATATTTGTGTAGGTAAACTTTACATAATTGAGTTGACTGGTCGAAGGCAGTTGTGCACATCAGCATAATCTCAAGAACAACTTTGATGCAATTAAGCAAACATGCATATCTACATACATACATAGGTACTTACGTATACGCATATGAAGGGATTTATGTGAATGCAAATATGCTAATAACAATTATAGCTATGCAAATTGCATGTGAAACTTTTCGTCTGCAGCAAAAAAAAAAATTACGCACTTACATACAACATTCATGCAAACTTATGTACAGGTACATATGTATGTAGATGTGCCTAGATATGCGACTTTGTTGTGTTAGCCAAAGTATAAAAATAACCACAACACACTTTGATGGTCAACAAGAATAGTTTATGAGCTCTAAACTTACATACATACATACATACGTACATGCGAGCTTAAAACTATGGTTACATGCATACATACATATGTGCACACATATGGGAGGTTCCATGAGAAACTGAACCTTACAAACGTGTGGATAAGACATTTGTAAAAATCTTGAATCAACCAAAAAAAAAATAACAAACTAATCTCTCTATTCTGCATCAGTGACGAATTCTTGTCACCATTTTTTACGGGAAAATTATTTGACAAAAGATTAAATTTGTCAGTTACAAAAGTTTTGTCACCAATACAGAATTGGGCTACAAAGTTTTAAATGCATTTTTATTACCTTTTTTTACATTTACGTTTGGAAATCAAGTTCTAAGTAAATTTTCTGAGTGAGTTTCAAAAAGGTTGTGTTGGCCATTACCTACATACCCTTGTGGTCAGCTGATGTTAAGGTATTGTTTTTTCTGTTGTTTACTTAATATTTATAGTTTTTTTTCTAAAAGTTTAGCACATTACATAACCAGCACCACATAATTCCACATTTCAAACTTCGTACAAAAATTCAAAAAAATGCAAAAAACTTTAACAATTTCACCCAAAAATTTTAAACCTTTTATGCAGAAATTCTAGATATGCAGCTCTACCGCACATTAAATTTAAGTAGGTAAAAGTGAAAAATTCAAGGAAATCGATTTGATTTTTTATAATTTTTTTGGCTGACGGTGCTAGGCACTATCCTAAAAGAAAAAGTGAGTAAATTGAGCCACTACTTGACTTGTTAATTTTTTATTAAATAATCTTCAATATGGACCACATTAAAAGCTCCTTTTCATACAAAATTCGTACTTATCCCTCTCGTGACAGAGGAATTTCCGATTTTTTTTTTTATAATAAATCAACACTTTTTGTGCAAGTTTTTGCTTTCAATCAAGTTCACACAGAAAAGTGAAATAAATTAGCAAAGTTTTCGTAAAATATATCTGCTCCAAAAATCAGGTTCTTTTTTTGTCCCACCCGTGATAGAGGAAATAACCCAGATTTTTTTCCTATATAAAAATAAGTTGGAATTTTTTTCGTATCTGGTAATAACTCATATAATAGTCAATTAGGTTTAGCAAAATCTAGAATTGTTGAGTACTTTGTGCTTAAATTTAAAAAAGGAAAGTGCTCTTATTTTGAACAAATGTCGCACCCGTGACGGTGGAATACCCTATATGTACCTCATATAAACGTAAACACATTCACGCAATCGAGTTATGGCGTAAAAATAAACTCATCAGCGACCAAGAGAGGCGGAAGGCACAAGCCGCAACTATTTATTGTGGGGAGAGCAAACTGTAGCAACAACAGCTGCAGCAAATTCAAATGCAACAACGGCCGACATACATATACTGCATATACATATGTATGTATGTATGTAGGCTCTTATTTTTAGCTAAATTTTTGTTATCATTTTCGCCGCGACTCTGTAGACATGTTTTGGTTTACGGCGGCAGAAATTGTGCACGTTTCTCAAGGACGAATGTGCATGCGCTTCAATGCTGAGCTGATCACCGCCGCAGCAACTCGCAAATTGCACCAAGTGTGCGAAAGCAACAATCGGCTGCATGCCCACACGCACGAATGGAAAAAGTGGGGGTGGTGGTGGGAGAGGGCGGAAGCAGATCATCGTTTCGCCATGCAAAGCTAGAAAAAAGTCGCTGAGCGAGGCTAAAAATAACGTATGCCACAAACGCAGGCCAGTGCAACGGCAATAGCCATGCAACAGCAGCAAAAACAACAACAACAACAACAACAACTATAACTAAGAATGAGAGAATGAGCGAAGAAGACAACGTGCGAAGCTGTAAATGTGTTTAAAAAATAAAACAAAAACTGAAAAACAAAACAATGTAAACAATCGGCAAATAATGACCATGATGAACCGGTTGCGCTCTAGGCATCAACATACATACAAACAACATTCATACAAATGCATGGCGCACATAAATAAATAAATCATGGTATGCTATTAATGGGCGGTGCGGCGCGTTCGGCTCACGTGCGTTCAGACAAGTTACCGCATGTTACTTATTTACACACATAAATTTATACATATGTATGTATGTATGTATGTATGTATGTATGTATGTTTGCTGGCTTTTAGCATAAACTGCAAATGTTACGACACACGCGCCCACAATGAAAACAACAATAACCACAACGCGCAACACAACACCATACCAACTCTCACCGCTTACCAATCGAACAGCCAAATGGTTGGTCGGGCATTGATTGCGGCGGGATCAACAGGAAATTGCAGATTTCCCATTTACTTGATTGAGAATCCGCCGCCATGATTGTAGCATCAATTCTTGGCTATCTTCCAAGCAGCAACAAAATTCACCCCCCCTTCCACAGCACGCTTCTCAACACCCCCGAAACCGACTTAGCCTAACAAACCACGCAGTCACCAAGCTGCTCTTAAGCGTTGCTAATAGATTTCTCTTTTACATCTTTTACTGTATCGAGCTCCTCTGGCTTCGTCCCTCACACCAGTCGCACTTCTTCAGCCGCCGTCACTGGCGCTCCCCCAATCGCTGGTAATGCGCCTGCCTATTTGCATTAGTCAAATGCCACTTTTGTCGTCGCCAACTATGTATTGCACTCGCATCCAAAATCATTCAGTCATGCAGCGTCGTTCCAACGTTGGGTTGCCGCCGATGGCACTGGCAATAGCCGCTTTCAATGTCGTACGTTACGAGCTGTACTTTAGACATTAACTTGTCTTAAGGTAAAATTAGCCAAGAACGTAAACCTACCGGTACGTAAACCCGAGTCAGCTGACACGATCTGTCTTACCAGGGCGCCATGGAAATGAAAACTCAACACCGCAGAATTTTTCTGTAGTTGTTAGCGCGTAGCGGAGTTTAGACTTTTCCGTGTCAGCTGATTTCTTCCTTCTGTAGATGGTTGCCACTCCGTCAGTTTTGCAGATGGTAAAAAAGTTATAAGTTCATATTCAAAATACGTTTAAAATATTTGAAATTTACTATCGAATAAGGTTTTTAGTTTAAAAATAAGTAGTTTATATTTAGCTAGCATCTATTATAGCACGAAAAATGGTAATTGAAAAGGTAGAGTTTATGAAAAGGAATTGATGAGTGGGAACACTGTAGTAAGCAACACTGACAGCTCCGGTAATCGACAAAATTCTGCGTATACAGGCAGCGTTTAAGTGTAAGTTTAGCGTTCTTGACTAATTTCACCTTCATTCTTTTGCACTCATTCACATCTACCCGTCGCACTTTCTTGCCATTCGACTCAGTCGAGCATAAATTTTGATTTTAAGTACTCGTATCGCCGCATTGCGGATTGGCTGGGTGGAAAAAGAAGTTGAGAGTAGGCTGATCGGTTAGATACTAATTCGTATGTGATTGCTTTGCCAGTTAGTTGGTTACTGCTTTGCTTGGTAGAAGCGTCTTCGTCTCTGCACTTGAGATTTATGCCAAATACTTAGCGCAGTGGTGCATACTATAATGCTTTCATGCGTACATATACATACATATAAATATGTACTTATATATAAGCTTATTTTTGTAAACACGTGTTTATAAGTATCCTTATGTTCACAGAAAAGTACTTATTGTAAATATTTGATCGACCGAAATTGATTCACTACCCAAAAAGAAATCCATATGCTTCTATGAATGCTTGAACTGGCCATACATTTGTTCAGAGGTTGTTTTGCCAAAAAAAAACTAAAGATATGTATAAATTTAAAACTAAAATGGTGAATACAAATCGCATGCCATCGAATATTAATTGTTTTCAATCCAATAATAACTTACAAATGTATGTAAACAAAGTCTTTCAAATGTGGGAGATTTCTGCATCACTTCTACTTGGCACAGTCGACTTTATGTGTGCTGTTTAAAAAATAGTGAAAACTATGTTTAGCTTTAAATAACCTAAATTGTATGTCCAATTTTTGCATAGTCCAAAATTCAAACACTGTTTTTTAGCACAAAAAATCATTCGCAGTTTTTGAGCGTCTCAAAAATTGTATACAGTTTTAAAATTACCAAAATTTATGTCCCGGATTTAGGTCCACGTTTTAAAAACCTAACTGTTTATGAGCAGTTTTGCTCTCCACAATATCCAAAGGCTTTTTAAGGTAGAGAGTGCATGTAGCTTTTCATTAATTCGTCGCCTCGTTGAGCCTCAAAATCGACAGAAATTATTTGACCAGATTTCCAACATATGCAGATGTTCTCTTTGTCTGCAGTGCCCCGTGAGGATGATTTTAGTGTTCTATAAGTCGAAACTCTTTCTTGAGGGCATTTCCGTAATCTCATAAGCCGATGACGGCTCGACTTTGGCCATCCCTGCAGACACTTCCTTGAAACTATCTCCTGGATATTAAATACCAGTTTCAGTCACACGAATGCCATTCTCGGAACCATATGGACCTTGGAAAGGCTTTAAACGACATTTTTAGAAAATCAGTTAACATCAAAAGCAACGCTCGTCCCGTGAACGCCAATCACCACCTATTGCAGGCAATGAGCTTCTGTAGTTAAACTCCTACATTTACAGAATCGACGCCGATACATCCAGTCAAAGTCCAATATGTAAGGATGCCCAACACGATACTAACCAACTCATCGAACTCTCCTTTCTCTACGGTCCAACCTCGTCGGAACGAGCCTGGAGCTACTATTAGATAAGACTAGTTAAAACACTTAATTAGTATATTTAATAATTTCGTCAGTGTCAAGTTAACTTCTACAACAACTGGAACTCGGACAGCGAAGCAGACCAAAAACCCCTCCATATAAGTTTAGTCTTATGTCACACATTCGATAAATCCATCCTGTTCGTTGTTTCCAAATATGTGCACATCAAATCTCCTTTGTCTCCGCCTTCCATCGAACGCTTGGTGGAAATTGCTAGGAAGCACACTTAAGAGTGCCTTATTTTATTTTAATTAATTTTATGTGGCCTTCTTGTGGATACCTATTACTCACAAGTTCAATGAAATCTGCTCCGCCATACGAAAGAGATTCTCTGCGGTGTGGTTTGTCTCTTCATGTGCGTGAATGTCACGTTCAATATAAATCGTGAAATTTTCATTGCACATACCCTGCAGAGAAAATTTATCAATTGCTTAAAATAACCAACTTCTAGTTAGCTTTTTTTGGGGATTTCGATAAATAACTAACTTTTAATTAGCTAACTAATTTTTAAGTTAGTTGTAAAGTCGTGCAGGAGTTATGCAGACGTTATCGGGGGTTTGTTTTCTTTACACGTTTCTATTTAAATATTCTCAAATATTTTTTCTGCACTTCGCAGATTCTTTTTCGTATTCAGGGAAATAAAATAAAGGTCGAAAATTTATATTATCATTTTGATGTTATGTATGTCTGATCGAATTCAAATATGAGACCACCTACAAAGGAACATGTTAACAAATAAGCAAGTATGTAATGTTAAATTAAATAAAAATATAAATTGAAAAAAAAATTTTTTATTAATAGTTTACGTCCAAAAGTAGTTAGCTACAAGTTAGTTCACATCTAATTCAGGTGAAACCAGTTCTCTCTATTTTGCGGCCACCATTCGTCAAAAGTAGTTAGTTACGGCCAAAGGAAATATGTAGTTAATAAGTAGTTACCACTAGTCGACTGCTAGTTAGTTAATAGTTAGCTACAAACTAGTCCCATTTCCTGCAGGGTATATACTACATATTTACACAAGACGTCATTTGCCGCACCTTGCTCCTCCATGCCACAACCACATACATATGTATGTAAATACGTACACACATACATACATACAAATCCAATCGGCAATAAGTACTTAAGTACATAGTAGACTATCAACTTCCTGCAAAGGCGCGTTACAATCCAAGCCAATCTACACATTACGATTGCTGTCGAACATACGTAAACATGTACATAGGCATGTACATTTTTGCATACACATACATATGTACATATTAAAAATGCATATGCACCCGCATAGGCCAAAGACATCAACAGAATTGAGAGGACACCCGACAGCCAACCACATATGCATATACATAGCTAGCTCTCCAATTCGTCGATATGGTCGCCATCTCAACGGCCGCCACTGTCATATCGCCGGTCACGTGACCACAGCGACTGACAACAAACTCATTGGCATTTTAAAACATTTTTAGCGCCCACTGGCGTCGTTCAGACGTTGCATTCTGCATGCGTCTGTGCTTGTTGTTGGGGCACGTTGGATGAAGGCAATATATTTATGTATGTATGTATGAAGACGCATGTGCGGCACACTATTAACCAATGTTGCCGTTTTGATCCAAATGGATCAAATGATACGTTTTTCCTCGAACTTAACTCTTCACATCTTAAGACTTTTATGATTTTGGAGCAATACATTAAGTCTGCTTTCTGTCACTGAACATACCACCTTTAATCTGCATATGTCATCACTGGACTTAGTCCGAAATAGTCCGAATTCGATTACTTTCACAAGTTTATCATATATTTTGGGAACAATTTCTCACTCGCGGGAACAGGCTAATATTATCCTTCCTTTCCCTTTTTGTTTTGAAGCTGTCGGATGTGGTACTGGGCTAAAGGCAGTGTCACACGATTGGTACAATTGTACAGATTTCTATATTTTGGTAGTAACAGAGTGGTGTTCTTAAGAAATTTGAGTTTAGCTCAATAAAAGAATTTCCTAACAACACTACGCTGTGACCGCCAAAATGTACAAATCTGTACAAATATAGCAATCGTGTGACACTGCCTTAAGAATTTCATCCAGAGTAATCCAGTAAGTATTGTGAAAATAACTTTTATGAGTTTACAGTGTTAAACACCAATTTGATATGTGATTTTAGTTAAATTGCAAATGAATTCAACTGTTACCGAGTATAAAAGCTTTATTTTCACTTTGTATTTTATATACATAAAAACTAAAAAATATTAACAAAAACTGTCCACGATCTCAATTAAAAATTCAAATTACAACCATTTTAATTTAACAATTAGAAGTTTTATTGAAGATTGATACTTTGATACTTAAATTTTTTTTCATGATACTTTGGATCCATTTTAACGAATTTTGGTGATACATTTCTTCTGGACGCCGCGGCAACACTGCTACTATCTACTCGCCGGCATACGCGTCGCACATTTTTAATGGCTTACAGACTTTGTTACAATCAATAAACACGTGTATGTATGTAGATATGTTTGCATACGTATGTAAATATAGTTTGTGTGTTTTTATTCATTTGCCGCAGTATGATCAGCTCTTAATGACTTGCAATTATTTTCCTATTAGAAAATTTCAAATGCATTGACTTAAACGCGAGTGGCTGACGTTTATTTGCGGCATAATCTTCTGTTTATTGCTGTTGAGCCGGCTGAGAGCGACGGGAGGACCCACATACATACCCAGTCAGTAAAAAAATCCGAAAATTGATCCAAAAAAGTGGATGAAATGCAGATTTTTCTCCGTTTACCGATTCTATTTTCAGACACTTTCACGATCCGTGTTTCCACGGATACGTTTTTTGCTGTTTTTCTGAAAATTTCTTGATTGAACTTTTCGTTCAATACGCTTTCCCTTTGCACTTCACGGATGCCTTTTTATGGCTGGAAAAAAAATAAAATAATAATAACGAAGCTCCTGCCGGAATTCGAACACGGCACCTGCTGAAAGCTAGCAAATTGTGGCACAATCCTCTGCACGCTCAGCCACTGCCTACATGCTTTCAAATTTTCAGCTTCAACAAATAAAATAGAATTATTTCTTTCAAATAGCATCATCTTTTTCGAACGTTTCCCTTATACGAAAATGAATGAACAAATTTTTCTGCTCGTTTCCGGATACGTATATGAAAACCGCGCTATTTCTTGAACGTTTTTGGATACAAAAATGAGCGAAATTGTAGTTATTTTCTGTTCGTTTCCGAATACGAAGAATTGTACAAAACTGCACTGGCGGCATAATTTACGTTCCTCTGCTGGCTGGGTAGTAGTTGAATGTCGCACGTTGTGTGTGCGTACATAACTGATTTGGCCCCGAGTACTAAGGGCCGGTTGACACTAATCCCCGGTTATATGCATGGAGTCGAAAACGTCAATAACGATGTTAACCGATGATTAGTGTTAATCAGGCTTTGAGCAACCGGCCTTAAATGCACATGCATTTACAGTTAAAGTGTCTCGGGATATGGAAAGCACAAGGGTCAACACTTCTGACGGCATATGCGCAAATCGTAGCGTTGCGGACGTTACGTTCGGACGCTTCCTTTGACTTTTTCGCCGAAAAAAAAAAATTTAAGTTTAAATTTTTTTTTGTGGTATAAGGGAAGGTATACAGCGGTACTTATGAGAACAAAATAATGGAAATTTGAATTTGAATTAATGTCTGTGTGTTTTACCTCGAATTTGTGTTCGGACGTTATTGAAAAAGTAAACGATTTTGATTTGATCATCAAAGTCAACCGATTTCGGAAAATTGTAATACATATATGGAGAATAAAATCTAAAATAATACCTTCAAGAAAAAATAATGAAATTAACAATATGTATTATAAATCCAAACTGAAGTTTGGATTAACTTTAAAACAATTGCATACATATGTGCGTTCGGGACGTCACTATTTTTGCCGTAAAAAAATTGATTTTTTTTAAAGCGATATTATTTTATTTTATTAAATGATATTGTGCTTAAAACCAAGGCTATTTAAAGCTTTGTTTTAAGAAGTAAGAGGGGCAAATCAGCTTTCCCAAATAAGTGTGAAACGAAATATAAAATAACCATATATTGTACTATGCCGTTTTCGGCAGAAAATCGCAAGAATTTGAATTTTATTATTTTTTATTTATTCTTATTCTTTTTTTTTATTCATTTTTATTTATTTAATTTTTTTTATTTAAAATAATTTTTTATTTTTTTTTTAGTTTGAATTCATATTCAATAAATTTGTATTGTTAGAAACAAAACCCAAAAATTAATTTTCTGTAGCACTTAAGGGGCTAAAAGTTTTAAAATGTTTTTGTGTAAAACAACGGTTCTAATAGTTTTAAGAGATTCACTGTGTATGATAAGAGCTAATAATATATTTTCTATAAGTTGAATCATATTTTGGTGTAGTTAAAGCTGCTCTAAAACCATGTTAACCGCTATTTTACAGAAAAAAGCTATAAGCTAAGAGTTAGTTAATACTTTTAATTAAATGAAAAATGTAATCTCTCTGATATGTGTACTCAATAAAAAT